>NW_025945074.1:0-33702 GCF_000764305.2 Hyalella azteca | reverse complement strand
CGTTTGAGTGTTCACCATACATGTTCACCATCTTCTCACTCACCATGAGAGTACGTTTAAGGATGGGGGCGCTTTTAAAGACGACCAGCATCATGATGCGGGAATGCTTCCACTTGCACAGCTTGTTCAACACGCGCAACAAGTTGATACAAGAGAACATATTTCGCCAGCAACACGCAGCACTCGTCTCGGCGTTGTTGATACCAGCTGTTGAACTGTTGTTACCGTTGTTGTTATTGTTATTATTATTATTGTTATTGTTGCTTGTAGATGGTGATGGAGAGGGTGAGGATAGTGAGTGGGCATCTATGCTTAATAAGTTGCTGCTGCCGGCGTCAAAAGATTTCCCATCTGCACGAAAAAAATTAATAGGTAATATCGTAAAACTAATAATGGAAACCGTCTGCACTTACAGTTACACAAAAAAACTAACATCGTTAAAATAATGGCACATTTGCTGCACTTAGGACTTAGCACTGATACCTACTTTTTGCTGGAAAAAACTGGGTCAGGATGACTCGCATAGGGATAAAAACAGCATCGCTACTAGACAATGACCCGATCATTACTCAGAGTGTATACAGCAGGTAATCTGTACTCTGAATTCAAGTCACGGAAATTTAAATTCAATAATCATTTGTTTGAGTCAAAAAAATTTAGTTTCAATGGATAGCAGGGAAGAGCATAACTGAAAATCACTCATTCAATTTTCAACACATATATGACAGCATTGATCAGTACATCAGTTGTACTAAGTAGAAACAATTAATAATTATATTGTATTAATTAATAGCTCTGACCCTGAGGTTGTACTAACTCGAAACAATTAATAATTATATTATATTAATTAAGAGCTCTGACCCTGAGGTTGTACAGAGTCTAAACAATTAATAATTAATTATAATAATTAATAGCTCAGACCCTGAGCGTCTAGAGCGCCCCCAGCAGCGGCCCCGATGCAGGCCAGGAGAGCGTCGCTGCTGAGGTCTGCGCCTTCACCGATCACGCAAGACGGGAAGTCCAGCAGAGCGATTCTATAAAGTATATAATAATTATTATGTGCTTTATTTGAATTATACAAGCTTGGTCTACAACTGGTAAATAATTTCTAAATAAAAAAGTAATTTAAAATATTAAAAATTCCTAAATATATTTTAAGTTAAGATGGCCTGCTTTTAAATCAACGGGAAGTCCAGCAGAGCGATTCTATAAAGTATATAATAATTATTATGTGCTTTGTTGAAATCACAAAAGCTTGGTTAACAACTGTTAAATAATTTCTAAGTAAAAAAGTAATTAAAAATATTAATAAGTCCTAAATATATTTTAAGTTAAGATGGCCTTCTTTTAAATCAACGGGAAGTCCAAAAGGGCGATTCTACAACGTATATAGGATTTACTGTGTGATTTTAATAACAAGATTTTGCTCACGTGTTTTTAGTGCAGACGTAGGACATGATGTTATGGTTGAAAAACTTGAGTATGAGCGGGATGCAGTTGGCAAAATTTTTTATTGTAATTAATTAATTTTAATTATTTTCATTTTCATATATTCTCTTCCCCAGTATATAAAGGCATTATATTCAATACCGAAATAATGTCTATGATATTTAATTTAAATGGTATAAATTTTTACACGAAAGCCAAATTATGGCTAGATTATTAATTATTTATCGATAATTATTACAGCGTATCGATAATAATTACAGCGTATCGATAATTAATACTCAGATTCCAAAATTCACACAGATCCGTTAAGTATTGCAGGAATTATGAGTGGCCCAGTTGCTTAAAAAATACGTTTATTGGTTTTAATTAAAAAATAATTCATGTAGAAATCTGTAATAATTCCTGCGGCAGCGTTTCGATAATTAATACTCACATTCCAAAATTCATGCAGATCCGTTAAGTATTGAAGGAATTATGAGACCGATTCGACACTTCAGCGAACTCGCCTGCGAACTCGCCTGCGAGCTCGAATGCAAAACCTAACTTCATTTTCAACTGTGGCACGCATAACTCCTTCAATTATGAACGGATTTTATTCAAATTTGGAATATAAGTGCGAAAAAATTCCCCCCGCACAATACTGATATTATCTACTTATATTTCAAATTTGAATAAAATCCGTTCATAATTGAACGAGTTATGCGTGCCACAGTTGAAAAAGAAGTTAGGTTTTGCATTCGAGCTCGCAGGCGAGTTCGCTGAAGTGTCAAATCGGTTCGCATAGTTAATATCGTAAATATGACGATGCTCGTGAACCTTGGCGATAGCTATCACAAATAACTAAGATAAAATAATCATCATCGTAACCCAGTTAATCATGGCCAGTCCATACCTATAAAATGTTCCGATGATTCTACAATGCCCCGGTAATAATAAATAATAATATTCTGTACTTCATTAATAAGAGTAAGCTAAAAACCTTCCCACGCGACTTCTGGCAACATCGGCGATCGAGCTCGAGAACCGTTACGGGACTTGCAGCCTGCAGGTTCTATTCGAAAGTAGGCGCGCTGCTGTTCGGGCGATTTTTATAAGTTTAATTTTAATTGTTGAGTGAAAGGTGCAGGCATGCAACTTCCAAGCGATTACGTTATAGAGACTGAACAAGTTAGCGTACGTGTTTTAATTCTTTGTGTCAAGAAGTTAATTTTTTTGCCTCAAATCACGTTGTATCGAAAAATTGGTCTTGGTGGATCAAAATAATAGTATATGAACCGTCAAAATTGGAATTCAATTCTGCCCGGTGTATCACGTGTGCCTGTGCCTGATCCCACACCAAGAATAGATATAAGTTGAAGAGTATCTCGAGTTCTCGACAGACAAGGCTGTGGGATTCGTGGTTATTTTTTACGGTGGTTATTAGAAACTAAGGGCAACGCAATTACTAAACTTGAATGAAAAATTACTAAACTAAAATTACTAAACTAAACGCTACGCAATTAGCGTTAAACGGTTTCTGCAGTATCTTGTTTCCTGCGTTCTGATTGGCGCCAAGAGAGACGGTGCCACTCTTGTTTCCTGAGTTCTGATTGGTACTCCAATCACGTGACCGTCGGTCATGCGATTGGAGCCTTGGAGGACCAATCACGTGAGCTCGGTCACCGGGCTGGCGGGCTCAGTTGTATTCGAAACTATTTGATGTGCAGTGGCAGCCTTCCCTCTTAATTAAGCGTGCAATTTCTACATCGCCATGCGTAGAATTTGGAAAGTAAATTTCATGAATTGTGGTTAAAAATGGAATCTTATCGTGACTGGCTTGCTAGCCATCCCAAGCATGAAGGTATGGCGATATGTACATTGTGATCGAAAGACTTCGATGTGTCAAATATGGTAGAACTGGGGAAGCAGCTTTGAAAAGCCATGCAAAAGGCAGCAAACACACCAAGTTAGCTAAGCAACACAGTGAAGCGAAAAGCAAAGCGCAGTTACGCGTTTCTGATTTGTGGTTTGCTGACAGCCTGACAACAATGCAACTGCAGTTTCTTGCATCAAAAGTGTATCAGGGAATAGTCCGTTGCACAAGTCAGCAGTGAGTCAGCACGCATCAGCACTGCAATGTCTACTGCCAGTCTGCCACTGTGATTATATTGTAGAGATGCAGAGCAGCAGGCGTGTACCTATCCACTGCCAAAACCAACTCCAATGGCAAACTGACCAGCTTTGTAACAAAAGATGTTCTGACGTCTGAAATTTGGTGGGGCTGTCCACTGTAATTGATTCAAATGGTCACAACTCACATCTCACTTTTCTTTTACAAGCAACATTCAACATTGGCATAAGTGTTTTATTCTGCTGCATGTTCCCTGACAGTTCAATAGCTAGCGAGTTTTCATTTAGCAAAACCAAGGGAAGATATACCTAGGTATCAGCATATCACCACTTTTAGCTTGGGACCTTACTTTTTGGATATGCTGAAGCAAAATGCTCACGCTGCTGATAAATTTGTGCTGCCTTTCCTTTTAATGATTTTCAGATTTATATAATTTTTGTTCCTCTGAGTCTGTGTCTGCCTGCTCTATGCATTTACACGTATGCTAGCCTAGTTATCAACTTTAGGAGATGATAGAATATGCAAGGGCAGCACGGAGCTGCACGGTTACTCTCATGCTAAACCTGTCCTATACGACTAATAGCTACGAGTCCTGGAAAATCATACTGATTTTTTTTCTCAATATCGGTTTGCACCCTGACTTAATGCTTTCTCAGACTCTGACTGCAATCCAAGCATAATGAATGGTCTGGAAATATCTTGCCATAAAATACTAATATTAAATGTGCTTAAATTTTGTTCATCTTGATTGCTTGTGCTTCATTTGTAGGTATGTGTTATAATAGATGCATAAAAGAGCAATCAAGATGTTTTTTTACCATCTAAATAGTAAGCTTTCTATGTCAAAATCAGCAAATTTTGTGTACCTTAAGGCCCTGATTGAAAGCCGAGACTCGAGAGGCTTCGAACAGGCTCAGCTCTTCCCTAAGCGTTTCTTCACTAATTAGGATAGACTTTACTCCACTCGCAAATGAGATGGCGATATGGATTTTTCCATACTTCCCAGCTATTTATTTATAAGCGTCAACCAGTAACAAAAAATAGGTATGTAAACTTTGTATTAAAATATACGTTTAAAAACTACTTTTTAAAGACAACACTTCCAAAGAATCCAGTATCTCCAATCTTACAGATGTACAATGAATTTCTCATCTAATTAGCTGACAAAATTATTTTTTCAATTTTTTTAAAATTGAATTTTCATGCATGGTGGACTTTCCTGATTTACCCCACCTGCCCCTAATTACCTTGTTTGATGGTATAAATTTCTTTTCAGGCTTAAGTTTATGAATGATTATCCTTTCCGGCTTTCACCTTGTTGTATGTTACTGTAAAAGTGAAAAACCATATCCACAATGACATCCACCACTCTGAATTTAGTAGAACAAGTATCATCTAAGAAGAAAAAGCTGAACAAAAGTAAAAATGGGAAAAAGAAATGGAGGAAACATATAGATGTGACTGGTATAGAAGCTGCACTGGAACAGCAGGAAGAAGAGAGACTTGGGTGAGTTACTAGGGTTTCTGTTTATATATATAGTCAGATGGGGTAAGACAGGACCAAAATCACTAACAAGCCTGTAGCATCTATACCAAGAATAACTAAAAACCCTAAACCTATCACAAGGTGTATTTTTGCAATGGGCTTCTAAGCTACAACTCAGACGTTTTGCATCTAACATAGTTTCCTGTACAGATTAAAAAAAGTGAGCTGGTCCCATCTTACCCCACTGGGGTAAGATGGGACCAGGCATGGGGTAAGACAGGACCAACTGGCAATTCTTCCGTTACAAGGTTTTTAATAAAAGTACAAATCTGATATTCAATATTATCCATCTAGAAACACATTATTTGATTAAACAACCACTTGTTACTGTTTTGTGTTGCGGGAAGTCAACTCTAATGTCAGTCACATTGGAGTTTTTGTAATGAGAAAACTTTGTTAAGCATAGTAATAGTGGGTTGGCTTTGGTTCATTGTAGAGCACTGCTAAATGCTTCATGTGTATTCCATTAGTGTCATTGTCTGAAAATTTATCAAATTGGTAATAAAACCATAACCAGTGGATAATAACTTAAGTGTCAGATGTCATGTGTTTTCTTGCTAACTGCATTTGTGGTGCACTTCTTCAAACATAGCTCATGCCCTCTCTCAGAGTTGTGATCATAATTATTTTTCATGTTTCACACAATGATTTTTCCCTCAGCCAATCTTGCACATAGTTCTGCAGCTCACTAATGGGAAGAGACATCCCTATTTTCTATATCCCTTTGATGCCATTTAAAATAGTGCACTAAATTTCTTTAATTAATAAAGCTAACAAGTTATAATGAAGTTTGAGCAAAAGATAAAAATTTTGACCAAAATACTCCATGTACTACACAATAATAAATTCATTTAAAAACTATTTTTGATAAACTGTAGGGTAATAGAGGACCATTTGTGGGGTAAGACAGGACCATTTGTGGGGTAAGATAGGAAAGCTTGTGGGGGTAAAACAGGATCATTTAGTGGTCCCATCTTACCCCATGTCTGGTCCTTTTTTACCCCATTTTAGAATTGATGTCAGGCAGTGATGGTAGCAGGTAGGAATGCCTAGTATGTCTAAAAAGGTGCCTATTACTTAAGGTTACCTGCCTACATCCACAAACTTGGCCAAAATATTTTTTGTCAATAGACAGAGCTTATTTCCCAAACAGGGTTAACTATTTTGTGACCCTTCTTTACATAGGTTTTCTTTAAAAATTAGCCAGAAATTCATTATTTGCAGAAGAGAGTTGAAACAAACACTGAAATGACAGGCAATGATTGCTCTAACATATTCTTTTATCAAATTAAATTCAGTGCAATTAGAATGCATGCCATGGGCTGGTCCTTTCTTACCCCATGAAGCCTGCGATCCTGTCTTACCCCATTTGACTATATATGTAATTCTATAAACAGAAGATGTAATAATTCTGTTTGTATTTAATTCTGTGAAGGGAAAGTGTAATAATTCTTTTTATATGTAATTCTGTAAACACAAAATGTAATAATTCTGTATATATGTATGATGGATGAGTTACCATTGGCATCCATTGTGAGTGCAAAGCTTTTTTGAGTGTAAAGCATGAGTGCAAAGCGAGGCACAGCCTAAGAAACAACTTTCTCTGTGTCTTGGCCTCGTTGCCAAGAGGCCGCAGATGGGTCAGTTAATGAAATACAGGTTGTTAGTCTTACTGTACTTATATTCAGTCCATCTTCACATGACGTGCTCTGCAAAACAGAGTAGCATAAGATGGCAGAACTTATATTAGTTTTAATTGTAATTCCTCTGAACGTTAGTCAGCAACAACTGGGCAATTCAAGACAATTTAAGATGATTCAGATTTCTATGTAGGTGGCAACATGAAAATATTTTGTCAAGGAAAAGTTCCGTTCAGGGTTATACAGTACAAACTGCCTGGTTATGTTCCCCCAGACAATTAAGAATAGGAATTGATTCATAAATCATAGACAATTTGATTAATTTGCACAATCACTTTAATATTGCAGTAAGCTAGAAAATCAGTCTCAGAAAAAACAAACACAAGTTATAAATGGGGCAAAACTGCTAGGATATGACATATCAAGATCATTTATGAGAGTTTCTGGATTCAATGACACAACATAGTTTTCAGGCTGTGCATTATGAGATAGAAAATCATGAAACAGTAAACAATGCTTGAACATCCCTGCTCATATTACTGATAAATCAGGTAAAATTAAACATGAAAATGATGCAAAGTTATCAGAAAGTGACTAACTCATATTCATGTTATCTGAGAGAAACTTTGTTATCTGAGAGTTTTGAACACCAGAACTCTTATAAAAAAACCTGTATATATGCTAAGTAATAATGCATAGGACAAGTTAAGCTACTCGCCAGGAGGATTCTATCAAATTAATATTTGGTAGAAACAAGTTTGCTGAGTCACATTACAGACAATGTTCTACGACGACACTTTAAGAACGTGAAGAGGATAAGTCGCGATAAAATTACTTACTATTATATATTGCATAACTACACCTTGTGATAGGTTTAGGGTTTTTTAGTTATTCATGGTATGGATGCTACAGGCTTGTTAGTGATTTCGGTCCTGTCTTACCCCATCTGACTATATACTCTATCTAGGTGTCACATCGCTGTTTATCCCGGTAACAGGGGACCCATCGATGCCTTTCTAACCGCCAAAAATTTTTAATAACCCAGAATGCGCCTGTCTGTGTATGCAGATACTAAAAAATATTAAAACTAATAATAATGCTTATGCTGGGATTTATCCCAGCACACTCTGTATATGTGAGCAATTTAAACCCAAGAAAACAATTCTTTGATTTGATTGATTGAAGATACAAAATATATAAGAAAATTGTTTTTTACATATATTTGAGTTGGTCACTCATCCCTCCAAGGCTTCCTTTGGTTGCTCAAATGTTAAGGCCATCTGTTTAAACATTGTTCCTTTGCATTGGTACATATAATCTTGAAGCAGTTACAGAGGTTATGCACTCTCCAACCACTCGCTGGAAGCGACTCACTGCCCGTACAAATATGGGAGCTCCACTTCGCCAGCACCAGGAACAAATCCCGCTCTTGTGGTACAAAAACATATCCTGATTGTAAGCAAAATGAACTGACTTATTCATGTACTCTTTAGGGAACAAATTTATTGGGAGAGTAACAGGTTTAATTCTGTTCAAGAGATACCGGGACAATATCCTGATCATAAGCAAAGCAAGCAAACTTGAAATTCACTCATTACTCCAGGACTTGAATTCACTCCATGAGTCCATTAAATTCACTCTTGAGTTGAGCAACCATAAGCTTAATTTTTTGGATCTCACATTGCCAGAAGAGGAGCTCTCTTAGTAGTGCAAGGCCCGGCATATTCATATAGATAAGGAGGTGACTGAGCTGGATAATTTCCTTCTAGGTTTTATTAAGATATATTTTTTATATATTTAAATTTTTAGAGCTCTTTTCTTTAGTTGGATTTAATAATAATTATTTAAAAAAAGCTTAACAATCCTTTAAGAGCGATAGCGCCATTTAAAAATATTGATAGGCTCTTTTAAGTTGTTTTATTAATAGCGCTATTTTGTTTTTCTCATCAGGCTCTTGGATCTTATTTAATGATATCTTTCTTTACAGGAAACCTATTAGTATATTAGGATGTCCATTTTCTGAGTTTGTTTTTTCCAGCCTAGACTTGACTAGGAATTCTTTCAGGTTTTTATTTCTTCTGAGAGCAATGGTCGGTGGTGATGGGATGATAGGTCTGAGTTTGGGGTCATCATTTATATAATTCCAGTGTTTATTTAGAGGCTTAGAGCCTTCCTCACTTCATGGTTTGAAGTCCCAGTGTGAGTGCAAAGCAAGGCACAGCCCAAGAAACAAGTAGCTGTTCATCCCAAAATTACTCTGTATGTGTGAGCAATTTAAACTCAAGAAAACAATTCTTTTATTTTTGTGACTGAAGAATCAAAATATATAAGGAAATTGTTTTTTCTTATATATTTTGTATCTTCAATCTCAAAAATCAAAGAATTGTTTTCTTGGGTTTAAATTGCTAACACATACAGAGAAAGCTTGGGATGAGTGGTTACTTGTTTCTTGGGCTGTGCCTTGCTTTGCACTCACATTAAAACCTAGAAGGAAATTATCCAACTCGGTCACCTCCTTATCTATATGAATATGCCGGGCCTTGCACTACTAAGAGAGCTCCTCTTCTGGCAATGTGAGATCCAAAAAATTAAGCTTATGGTTGCTCAACTCAAGAGTGAATTTAATGGACTCATGGAGTGAATTCAAGTCCTGGAGTAATGAGTGAATTTCAAGTTTGCTTGCTTTGCTTATGATCAGGATATTGTCCCGGTATCTTTTGAACAGAATTAAACCTGTTACTCTCCCAATAAATTTGTTCTCTAAAGAGTACATGAATAAGTCAGTTCATTTTGCTTACAATCAGGATATGTTTTTGTACCACAAGAGCGGGATTTGTTCCTGGTGCTGGCGAAGTGGAGCTCCCATATTTGTACGGGCAGTGAGTCGCTTCCAGCGAGTGGTTGGAGAGTGCATAACCTCTGTAACTGCTTCAAGATTATATGTACCAATGCAAAGGAACAATGTTTAAACAGATGGCCTTAACATTTGAGCAACCAAAGGAAGCCTTGGAGGGATGAGTGACCAACTCAAATATATGTAAAAAAAATTTTCTTATATATTTTGTATCTTCAATCAATCAAATCAAGGCAGGGTGGCCCAGTGGTTACAGTTCAGAGTACCAAGATTGGAGCAGAGAGGCGCGGGTTCGATCCCAGCTCTGTGCGCCAGTTTCTGGTCAGAATCGGCAAGGAGGCCGGGCGGTTAAGCACAGCAGAATTGTAGCAGTGTGTTGCGAGTTCGAGACCGCAAAATGCTGTGAATGTTCTGCGATGTTAAGAATCGGCGACAGGCCTACGGCCTAATAAACGCTGAAACCGCTATTATTATTATTAAAAAAATCAAAGAATTTTCTTGAGTTTAAATTCTCACACATACGAAGAAAGTTTGGGATGAATGGCTACTTGTTTCTTGGGCTGTGTCTCGCTTTGCACTCACATATGTAATTCTGTAAACAGAAAATGTAATCATTTTGTTTATATGTATGATGGATGAGTTACCAATAATTATCTATGTATATATTCATGAGAGTTTCATTTTTCTTCAATAGTGGCTTGGGAGAAGTCACATCCAACTTCATGTACCTGGACACTGAAGATGGAGCTGCTGGTAATGTTGCTGCCATGTCATTGAGTGGCAAAGCTTATCATTATACTGAAATTTCTAAATTGCATTAATTGAATGGCAGAGCTTATCATTATAGTGAAGTTTCAAAACTAATTGCATTACTTGAATGGCAGAGCTTTCATTACAGTGAAATTTCAAAATTAATTGTATTACTTGAGTGGCCAAAATTATCATAGTACTTTAGTGGCAGAGATTATCACAATACTTGAGTGGCCAAGCTTATTATGATTCTCAAAGAAGCCAAGCATTGTAGAAATTAGTTAGATCCATATTGCATTTGTCTAATCAATGTTTTCCAATCTCTTGCTATTTACAATAGGTATTCATTAACTGATGATGGAATATCTTCATGCTTAATGTCTTGTGTTTAATAAGTGTGTGGTTGCCCACAGATTCTACCAAAGAAAATCAACCTGAAGATGACCAAACTGCTAAGAAAAAGCTGCCAACTCTGCGGCTGGAATACACGGTTGATAGTAAGACTGGTCTCAAGGCTACAGACCGGCCCAAGTCTGACAAGCTCATTCCTGAACTACAACTTCAGGCTGGCCTACCTGGCAGTAAAGGTCCTTTTACACAGTAAGTAATTTTAATTATTATTTGAGAGATAATGTAATTTTTTTAAGAGCAATATTCTCTATGCTTGTTTCCAACTTTACAAGGCAGACTAAGCAGTCTCTGTCTCTGTCACTATTGTTAATCTCCATTGAGGTTCTTTCCCTGTTTGGTTAGTTCATCCCCTGTTCAGTTAGTTCATTCCCGGTTCAGTTAGTTCATCCCCTGTTCAGTTAGTTCATTCCCTGTTCAGTTAGTTCATTCCTTGTTCAGTTAGTTCATTCCCTGTTCAGTTAGTTCATTCCCTGTTCAGTTAGTTCATTCCCTGTTCAATTAGTTCATTCCCTGTTCAGTAAGTTCATTCCCTGTTCAGTTAGTTCATTCCCTGTTCAATTAGTTCATTCCCTGTTCAGTTAGTTATTTCCCGATCAATTATTTCTTTTCCTGGTTAATATGTCTTTTCCTTGTTCATTTAGCTTATCTCCTGCCAGTTTTCTAATCATATCTTCTAGATAAAGGTTTTATTTTGCATCTGATTAATACATTATTTTTGCCCAGGTCCAGGTTCCGAGAGAAGGACGCATTCTTGCACCAGGTGCAGCAGAAGACTCGTCACAGCAAGAACCAGCGGACGGCGCACAAAGCTCTTGTCAAGGCTGCTAATAGCTTCACACCTACCAAATCATTCAGGAAAATAATCAAATCAAAACAGAAACTTTCATTTGACAAAAATTTGTGGTCAGAAGCACCAGGTTTGTTCCCCCTCTTTTTTTCTCCTTTTCCTGGCTTGTGTGAGTTAGTTTAGTTTCATTATTTTCACTTTGAAACTAATAACTAGTATTTTTTTACTTTGAAAAGAGACAAGCGTATTTTTGTTCTAGACTGTGATATTTATTTGGAGCAGCTGGTTCACTGATCTACTTGCTTATCTTGTGTAGGTAATATCATATGATAATAAATTTCTTGAGAGCCACTGGCTTGGTATTACAGCAGTTAATCATGGATATTACCCAATTAAATCCATCACTCGCTGCATTTCTTATTCATAAATAACACCTAATTTGCCTATTATGTTATAGATGTCATCCATGGCATCTCTCATTCATAAATAGAACTCAATTTACCAATAAAGCTATAGATATCACCCACTGCATTACTTATTAATAAATAGAACCTAATTTGCCTATGATTAATTACGGATGCCATTCACTGTCTCATTTATCTATAGAAGCCGATTTTTAGTGTCATGCCTTGACTCCAGTTTAGCGTTGTATTTCTTTTTATATATATATTTTTTTGAGGATTTTTTGTTCGTTGTTCTGTGATTGTGCAATAATGAGCAACTCTTCCACGCAGTTCCCTCAAGAGAAGACGAGCTGTCCGCTGAGGCCATCACCCACATGAAGCTCAGTCTAGGCCAGCAGCCCATCAATAACAGATCCTCCAAGATTAAAGGCAAAAACATCCCTGCCGTGCCTCTGCCTCATCCTGGTGCGTTACTTCACTTGAGTGATATATATATTTACCCTCGTGATCGTTTTACATTTTAGCTATTAAAACGCTCTTTGCAGTCTTTTTAAGAGTGATTTAAAGGAATGCAATACCATTTTTAATTTCTTAAGATATGATTTGCAGTATCTAAGTTATCAGCTATTAAGGCACTATAATTTCATTGTAGAGTCAAGTCTTTGAACTTATTGGAACTGTTAGGACAAAAATACAATAAAAATTAATTATTTTCTTTTGGTTTATCCTTGAGTTCTGATCTTTGAACTTTCTAGGGTGTTGGCGTAACTTTGATTCATTTTATCCTCGTAGGTTTGTCCTACAACCCTGATCTTGTAAGTCACCAGAAGTTGGTGGCCAAGTCTGTCAAGTCAGAAATGAGTCGCTCGAAGCAAGCCAAGTATACAAACGACATGCGCACCTGCGACTACCCAAAGGTAAACCAGCCCTTATATTGTCATAGGAAATGATTTAAGTGCATGAACTACATGAGAACCTGCAACTAAGCCCTAGGTAAACCAGCCCGTCTATTGTCATAGAAAATTATTTAAGAAAGAATTCATCAGCGACGGAGTATGGACTCAATTGTGCATCATCCACGTGTTACGTGCTAGAAATACTTGGGAGATACCGGTAACTATAATATCTGTTCTACTTTTTTGTGTTCAAAACACTGCAACATATGTTCTTTGCTACATATCCCTTCAAACAAAAAATAATTTTTGTACACGGGATCGTGTGCAAAGTATTTGACGTTATTATATCCTCTTTACATTACCAGTATTTCATGCATTATTGCAGGGTGCTGAGATTGTGGATAACAAAGAGAGCATCAGGGACATGGAGGCCGTCCACGCTAATACGCCCGCCAGCAAAGAGGTGAGGCTTCAGCATTAGCAGCCCCTGTGTTTTTTTGATATTTCCTACAAGTTGTACAAAGTTTTGAGCATTTATATTTACGGATAAAGAAGGCTAACTGTTTACTGTTCATGGATTTTGCTAGATGATTATGGGATCTTTTTCATCCATGTCGTATCTATGTAATTTTATAAAAACATGATGAATTTGAATACAAATGCTGAAGTAAATGCTGTATTTGAATGCTGAAGTAAGAAAAGCTTCAATGTCAAATTGATTTAGTAAAACGCTATGGGAAATTTAATAGGGTTCATTCATCCATCAACATATTACCCTTCTTTTACCTCAATATTTCGATTCATTCTTCCATTAGTTCTCTTAATTTTGTCTATTGCCCCCACTTTCCTTCACCTCCCTCTCTCTCTCTCTCTCATGTCTCCTACAATTCTTTCTCTCTTTAACTTTTCCTCCCGCAATTCTTGTCCGTTTTATGTCTGTTCTGTTGCCTCTGTTCTCAATCTTTAACTGTCTCAATACTCATTGTGCTTAATCGTATCATTCGTCATGCAAGCCATGTATGATGAAAAATGTAAGCCATAGTTAACTATTATACTATACAGTATAATTTTATACACAGAAACCCATGGAGGACGAGGACGAGGCCTCGGTTTCGGCGGAGGCCCGTAAGATGGACAGGCGGACGCACGCTCAGCGGTTGAAGTACCGCCGCCATCACGAGGCCATCAGGCTCGCCAAGCGCCTCAAAGACAAGAAGAAGCGCGAGAACGCCATCCTTAGGTGCGCTCAAGGCCCGTGGCTTTGCTGATTCTATCTGCATAGGCTCTAATTTAACTTGTGTAGTTCCTTGAATCTGCTTAATTTAATTTCTGGAAATCAAACTCATTTTAGGTCCCTTTATAAGGCTAAATGCCTTACCTGATCTAATTTAATATTTTGTTCAGTGAGTTTTTCGTACTATGCTGTTATGAATGAAGAAAACGAACCTTACAATTATAAACTTTTATCATCAAAGTACAGCTATTGCAGATATCTCATCAAGCAACATTTACGTGTTCAATCTAAGAGCTGTTGGGACATGAGTTGTAGCTCCATCACCTCTAATAGTAAAGAAGAAACTACAAGATTTGAGTTTATGTGGTTTGGATGTAAAGCACGAAGTAGGATGGATCCCTTTTCAATTAGTTCATTCCCTTTTCAGTTAGTTCATTCCCTGTACAGTTAGTTCATTCCCTGTTCAGTTAGTTCATTCCCTGTTCAGTTAGTTCATTCCCTGCTCAGTTAGTTCATTCCCTGTTCAGTTAGTTCATTCCCTGTTCAGTTAGTTATTTCCCGATCAATTATTTCTTTTCCTGGTTAATATGTCTTTTCCTTGTTCATTTAGTTTATCTCCTGCCAGTTTTCTAATCATATCTTCTAGATAAAGGTTTTATTTTGCATCTGATGAATACATTATTTTTGCCCAGGTCCAGGTTCCGAGAGAAGGACTCGCCCACGAGCAACCCACGAGTTGAAAGCTACAGGAATGCTCTCATAGCTAAATTAGGAGAGAAAAAAAATCTTAATGTTGACCGCAGTGTTGCCTCGTTTAAACGCGTACTCAAACATGAAAAGAAGATGTTTATACGTGACATGAAAGATGATTCACTCGCCGCCGATTTCCAAAAGACCCAGTATTCTAGGTTTAGTTCAGAAGGATACAAGCCGACTTTGCAAGAAATTGCGGACACTTTATTTGGCCCTGATTGCAGTGATGAGAGCCTCCCGGCTGATACCGTCACTTCACCTTCTACCACAAAACATTCGCAAACTGACAACCTGTAGAATCATCTTCTCGCTGTCGACTTCGGGTTACAGTAGTTCGACTTCTAATGCCCCAATTACGACAAATAAATCCCGAAAATCGCGACCGATTTCTCCCAGTCATGAAACGACCTCTTCTTCAGCTTCAAAACCCACCGCGTTACAGTCATCTTCTTTCTATTCGTCTTTTAAAATCCCTAAGAAATCGCTAGTAACGGCAAATGATGATCAGGTTATCAGGTCCACAACTTGTGCATCGAATTCTGTGACTCGCAGTATCGAATTCTCGGACTGTAGTAATGTTACTCAGAAAGATGTATCATATCTTCAAGGCAATTCAAATGTCTCTTCTCCCACTGTTTTGCCGCGAGATTATGAAAAATTTCAAACTGCGTGGTAAAAAAAGACCAAATTTGGGTACATCCATATCCTGCCTCAATAATTCTTAATGCGATGCAAGTTTTATAGATTCTTCAGAAGCAGATGTGTGCATTACTTCGTTTTGATCCATGTGGTTATTCTAACCATTCTTAATCTTTTTCATGTTGAATATATGACGATGTACCCATTTCAATAGTTTTTTACAAGGATACACTTTCTCTTATGTTGTTGATTCAATATTATTGTGTTTGCCATCTTCCAAGCAGTCTTAATCTTTTTCATGTTGAATATACATATAACGATGTACCCATTTCAATAGTTTTTTTACAAGGATACACTTTCTCTTATGTTGTTGATTCAATATTATTTAGTCTGCCATCTTCCAAGCAGTCTTAATCTCTTTCATGTTGAATATATAACGATGTACTCATTTCAATAGTTTTTTTTACAAGGATACACTTTCTCTTATGTTGTTGATTCAATTTTATTCAGGCTGCCATCTTCCAAAATTTCATGCCCCTATACGAAGTTCTTGAACTCCTGCTAGACTAATTATCACAAAGGAATAAAGTGGCCATCAAGAGACTCTAGAACGGTGGGTAGATTTGTTCTATTTTTTATCGAGCAAGCTGGTATGTATTCAGTATACTCCAATTGCATCTCTATGTTCTTCGAAGACATCATTAGCATCAAATTTAAACGGTTTCTATCTCTCTTACTACAAAGGCTAGAGGAATGCAATTGGCATTAACATTTATTGCTATTTCACATTGATAGTTTAAGCAACAGAGGCAGCAGGACTAAAATTAAGTAGCATTAATATTTTATGACACAAACTTTCTACCTAAAACCGCAGAAATCTAGATCTGCTAAATGTAATTTACTTTACGTAGGTATTAGACGTCTTTTAGACGCATTTTAGCCAATGATCCAGTAAAATTGTAGAGCTTGTTTCATCCAGGGTTGAAATTTTTCAATAAAAGGTAAAAGCACTCCTGCAGACATATAAATGGTCCATACAACTGGAGTACAAATGCGCATCTCTATAAATAACTTTTCATAAAACCTTCCTATGTTCTTTCTTGCCTTATAAAAATTGCCAAGATGTTAAATTTCTTTCTAGCATGGTCTAAAAAAAGTTTCAAGCGCATAGATAATGTCAAGTGACCGGTGGTTACACAAGTTCATATCCTAAACTCTTTGCTCTCTCTGTACTAGCTTTACAATCCTATTGTGTACACAATAACTTAAAAGATTTCATACACTTGTGTGCATTACAGACCTCAGATTGAATTTGCACCTGAATCTTGAATATTGAAACTAAAAAATAATCATTTTTCCTTCATTTAGTAAGCCAAACCTCGATTTTCAATTTCGAAAAAAATACAATAAAATACAAAGTATTTCACGTCATTTTAAATTTTCGCCCTTTCTTTCTACTATATATATAAGAATTGTATACTCAGAAATATATTATTACTTTAAATGTCGTTTAATTTTAGGGTAACCTTACAACAACGTTCATAATTTTATGAAGCCTTTATGCAAGAAGAACACACGTAAGAAACTTAATAACACGACGATAATGATACATGTTATTATTGTTGATTATTAGAGTATTGTTAATATAAACTCAAATAATTGCTTCACTAAATAACAAATCTATGAAGACAGACGCAAGTGTATAATATGTGATGTTGAAATTATAAAATATATCGTGTCATCAATATATTAGAATAGTTATAATTATAAAATATAATGTCAACGAAATATAAAAAATCAAGATAAGTGATTGCAAGTCGGTTAAATGTGAAGAGCATCCTCCAGTACAGAGGCACTCGCGATCAGTTTATCAAGCTAAAAGATACATGGGAATAATTACGTTGTTTTGTAAATACGCTAATTGACATGAAACAATAACAAACAATTACCTGCTGGCAACAGGAAATACTTCATTAATGAAGAATATGAACGTACATTCATAAACAAACTTCTTCGATATTTTAAAGAACACCTTGTGTGTTCTATAATCAAGTACCGGTCATCATTGTACCAATGTTCAAAATTGTAACATGAATTCATTCACCTACAATGTTGCCAGAAGCCTTTCAAACCAATAAGGATATATTCGCTCATCGACAATTTGCTATATTGTGTAACAAATAATTTTGAACACATTCTCAAGGCGAGCACCTTTGGCATGAATTATTGATGTACAATTTTTCACGACATTGATTCACCAGCATGTTTTTTTCCGATTTAAAAACATCCATAATATAATGGATTATTTAATTATTATTGGCATTTTAATAACTATATAATCCTTTAGCGATCAAATAGCACTAGTTAATCGGTAGGGGCAAAAAAATCTACTTTTATAAATCCTTCCTAAGTGAAAAAGTATGTTAGATACATAATGTAATGGAACTTGGATATTCGTAAAACTAACATGAAATAGAAAAAATCGGGAGTGAAACTTAACTGCTGGTTTCACTACAAAAATATTATACCGTACTTCCCGAATTGCAGGAAAACGTTTCCCAACAGAAATGACAAAGAGCCAAGCCATCTACCCACTTAAATATTTTAGTATTAACTATTCCTCCATTTGAGAGCTTATTAATTAATTTAATTTAAGCCATAACGCAGCCAAACTCAGTATTGCCTCAAAAATTAAAAGGAGCTGCAATTTTTTTAACTTTTTGTTTTGCACAATTTAGTATTCACAAATTACGTACGAATGTTCTTGAAATTGACGGATGGTTGAAAATTAAAGTTAATATTGCTCACTAACGACATAGCTTTTGTATAGACTCAACTAAAACACGTTCGTAATTAATTACCTAATAATGGTTACACGTTTGTAACTAATTACTTAGTAATAGTTACACACTTTTCTAATGAATTACCTAACAGTAGTTACACTTTAGTGACGAGTTACTTAGTCGACATGTTGAGGACCGAATATTAACATTATCCGGCTACCTACAGCTTCCAGTACAGAAAACAAGTTAACTTATAACAAGCTCCTCGAACCGTTAAACGAACATCATAAAAATGTACAGTCTGAAATTAAAAACTGTGTCAAGAGATAAAAGAATTAATGTAATAAAATCGTTAAAAAAGATTTCAGTGACGGAATACCAGCGACTTGTCAATTCAATTTCATGATGAACGTAGTTTCACTGTGAGGTTGCCCAATATTATGTATAAATAAACGACGTACATGACAAGAGGTAACCTACTTCGTTTGCGCTACTTGAAAATAATTACTCATGTTTCTCGTCAATTGACATCTTGGACTCAGCTTCAGGGATTTCATCCTCAATGGATATATCGACAACAGCAGCTGAGGCAGTAGTTCCGTTAACGTTAGTTTTCTTAATCATGGTCTGCATCTTATCTTTCTTATCATATTCATCTTCCTCAGGTGTTTCAGCCTGACCACTTCTCGCATCTTCATTATGTCTGTAGTACTGACCACTAAGCTGCTGTATTAACGGCGTATAATCGCCACTAGCTCCTTCAGAAACCAACTTTTTCTTGCATTCACATCTCTCCATACCAGCAGCGGTATTTTTTTTAGCATCATCATTACTGTGCTCGGTTTTGCACGATGCACAACGAGATTTTGTATCGGAAGACGATAAGGAATTATGAGCGTTGGTGTTAGTTGATAGTAGCAGGTCCCAGTGTATGGTAGTGTTGAGAACTTCGCGTTGCAGCCAAACTTCATAGGAGCGAGTAAACTCTTCCGTGAGCTCAACTTTGCGCCCAAGCACTGAAGTTATGCAGTTGTCCACGGGCTCGAACTCACTCTCGCCCTGAAAGTGCGTATATTTGGACTGAATGGTTCATAGTGAGTGGGGGTTAATAGCCTATATACCTAGGGCCATACTTTCAAAACTCGCTAAGTGAACGTAAGTACTTACGATTTATTTTCTTTACAATGATTGGTGGATTTTGCTTGAAAGGCCGTCAGTGATTGGCGGAGGAACTTACGATCTCTTAACTTTTTTTGAAAGTATAGGCCCAGGTCTTTTATCTACTAGTTATTAGATAAGAGCCGTTTGAGGTTAATAGCGAACAAGTCAATGAACCACTAGAAATTAAATAATAGATTAGTTATTAATTATCAAGCAAATAATGGAACTAAAAACCTTTATCAAATGTAATTAGACAATTTTCGAAAACCATTAGTCAACACAATACTTGAAAAATTGTTGTCAATAAATTAATCCTCAGGACAGTGACAAGCAGTGAGGAAAACGTTGACTTATCGCCATCAATGAACATGATCACTGGAAGATGAAGCGTTATCATGTAATACTGGTGCAGGTAATACTGGTAAGGTAATACCAGCACAGATTACAGGTAATAACAGCACATGTTACAGACAACACCAGCGCATGTTACAAGTAACACCAGCACATGTTACAGACAACACCAGCACATATTACAGACAACACCAGCACATGTCACTGACAGTGTGGGCGTGGTGGTAGCGGGTAGCGGCGCGTGTTAAAGCGGTCAACCACCGCTTAAAGTGAGCACATGTTACAAGTAACACCAGCACATGTTACAGACAACACCAGCACATGTTACAAGTAACACCAGCACATGTTACAGACAACACCAGCACATGTCACTGACAGTGTGGGCGTGGTGATAGCGGCGCGTATTGAAGCGGTCAACCGCCGCTCTAAGTGAGCACTCTTCGGTCTGGAAGTCCCAGGGCCGAGCGTCGGGATCGTTGCCGTAAGCCCAGTCATCGTTGAGACGATGGCGAACCTGCATTACAAATACATTAATTATTACTCAGTACTTATCTTTGCATACTTCAACCAATTTGCATCTATACATACTCCTGCAATTACAGGGTCATCAATATTTAGCGTTACATAGTTTTTTCAAAATCAATACGCTCGCAAAACCGTCAAATGTGTCGTATGGAACCATGTCGACTGTTCTCCGGAAGGACCTAAATTTGTCCCCCATTCAAGCAAGTCAAAAAACACCAACTGTCTTCTCAAGTTGCTGACAAACGCCTCCAAAGATCCAAGATTCTTCTTTCCCGCANAATGCTAAATTCAAAATAAGTAACAAATTTGATCCCTATTTTTGAGCATACAAATGCCACAAATGGTGCTCACCATCTGCTATTGTAATGCTAAAAACGCTAATTACTACCTATATAAACCACAAATTTGATCACCATTTTTGAGCATACAAATGCCACAAATGGTGCTCACCATCTGATAGATTGCAGACAAGGTCTTCATGTTACTCTTGCGCCATTGTCTGCCAAGATATTTAGTCTGCATCTTGAGCAGCTTGAGAACGTAGAGCTGCATCATAGCGTGCTTCACCTGAAACATTACACAAAATTATGATGAACAAAATTAATTAATCACGGATTACCACGAACAAAATAAATTTGAACAAATGTTACACGCTCGTCGCCGATGATGTAACATTACAATTCTTATTAAAATTCCGATCCAAACAAATTACTATAGTAAAAATTAAAAATTATTCGAAAATTTCCAAGACCAGGGGCGTTTCAAAACTCGTTAAGTGAACGTAAGTACTTACGCTCTATTTTCTTATTTATGATTGGTGGATTTTGCTTGAAAGGCCGACAATGATTGGCTAATGAACTTACCATCTCATAACTTTTATTGAAAGTATGGCCCCTGAATATTGGCATATAATAATATACTGTCGTCATCAAGGCTCAAACCCATGAGAATAAAATGCCAATGTCGTAAAATCGCGTTTGACTTTCTCGCAATTTGATTTTGAGATGCAACTTCCAGTATCAAAATTCACCATACATGTTCACATCTTATCACTCACCATGAGAGTACGTATGAGTGTTCACCATGAATGTTCACTATCTTATCACTCACCATGAGAGTACATATGAGTGTTCACCATGAATGTTCATTATCTTATCACTCACCATGAGAGTACGTTTGAGTGTTCACCATACATGTTCACCATCTTATCACTCACCATGAGAGTACGTTTGAGCTGTCTCTTATACACATCTAGATGTGTATAAGAGACAGGGCGCATACAGAGGCAATCATTGGGGATTGCTGCTCATACAGAGGCAATCATTGGGGATTGCTGCTCGAGACAAAGAGGCAATCATCAGTGATTACTGCTCAAAACAAACAGGCAATCATTGGTGATTGCTGCTCATACAAAGAGGCAATCGTTGATTGCTGCTCGAGATAAAAAGGCAATCATTAGTGACTGCTGCTCGAACAGAAATAAATCAGCAATAAGGTCATTTCTTTTCTCATTCATTTGACATGCCACAATATGAATTAACTTCATCAAGAAAAACCATGAAGAATTTTCTCACCTAGTATTTTTAAACATATAAATCAAATTATTGAAATTAAAGACTTACCTGCTAAAATGGTGGGCACTGTCCATGTTGTGTAGCTGCGGTTGCAGATTTTCTAGGAGATATTTTCTAATAACACCACGAAAAAATCTCATCTGAGTGATCTGACACAGTCATTTTTATGAATGAAGGTAAAATATTTTAATTTTTAATTTATTTTATTAGTTAATTAAATTTGTAATGTAACTCACCCGACGGAACGGCCTGCGTCTGACCATGTTGTGTTGCTGTTGCTGCTGATCCAACATGTCCGTGGCCGGGGCGGGAGGAGAGGCCGGACGAAGAGTGCGACAAACGCTCACCTATTTCATTTTTATGTATTAAGTGATATCAAATTTTGCAAGTATTCTACATATAAAAATTTACCTATTCTTTAGAAAAAAATTCTCATACATGCGTGTATCAGTTACATGTATATGATGCATTATGTGGTGTGAAATTTCCAAAAAAAATCATATAGAAATTTCACTTTCTCCTATAAAATACTTTTCACGTAGAAACTAATTGATCTTCTGTGAAATATTTCTTATGTATGCATGTATGAAGTTTCATTAAAAAATAGTTTACACATATCTTTCTATCATTAGAGCAAGTATTAGTTATCTATACCAATAATAGGGACTATTATGCGCAGAAGCCTATCAATTGCTTCCTTACATATAAAGGATAAATAATGAGGATAAATATTCAATATATTCTAAATAATATAATAGTTTATGTCAAGGAGACGCTCACCGTGTCTTCCTCAGGACCAAGGCAGGGCAGTCCTGCCTTCACGCGATACTCGCCTGCACAAATAAATAAATAATGAAGATTTAAGGATTTACTATTTTTGGTGCAATATATGCAATCAATAAATGCTCCTAATTATCATGCCACTGGCCTCATAATGATCATTATCTAGCATTATTTTGATATGATTATTACTATTGTAATATTTACTTTTATAATTATAGAAATAATGATTATTTCTTACTATAAAAGGAATGATAACAATTATTATTATTATTGCATATTATTCTCACTATAATCATGCCAAAGGTCCCTATATATGAGGTTATTAACAACACAAACCGAACCATGTTGGTATTCATTATTATTTTGGTATTCATTAATATCTCACATTTACAGGTTTTGTTATTTATTATCTCACATTTATGGGTTTTGGTATTCATTATTATCTCACATTTATGGGTTTTGGTATTCATTATCTCACATTTATGGGTTTTCATATTCGTTATTATCTCACATTTATAGGTTTTGTTATTTATTACATCACATTTATAGGTTTTGGTACCTATTCATTATTATCTCGCTTTTATAGGTTCCGATATTGATTATAATCTCACATTTATAGTTTTGGTATTAATAATCTTAGTTACATTTATAGGTGTTGGTACCTATTGATTATTATCTCACATTTATAGGCCCATAATGCCTCAGTGCCGCCCAGGGTGACCAAAAGGATCTTCCAGAGCAGCAGCAGGAGCTTCCTGATGGGGAAATGCGGAGGCGAGGAGTTACAGAAGCGCGTCACCATCCCCAGCAGCGTCACCGCCAGCAGCTCGTCAGTTTCTTCTTGGGGCTGCAAACACACAAAAATAGTCTAATTTTGTCTATTAAGATTGTGCAATGGATCAAAAACTTAAACTATATCTGAGATTGGATTAAGAGACTAAACTTTAACTCAGATTGAATTAAGGATCTAAACTATATGATACCATCTAAGATTGGATTGAGATATACAAGGACAGCAGTGTATAAATGATCAAGGCTAAAAGCTACCTATATCTAAGACGAGATTAAGTCTTCTTGTTACTGCAAACATACTGAAGTATAAAATTTTATTTAGATCAAGATTTATCTAAGATTACCATGCAAAAAATCTGATAATGTTAAAAAAAGATGCGTACTGGCACACAAAATACAGTTTTATCATGTAGCCCCTCAGGCTTAAATGAGAATCCTTTCATGAGCCTTTAAAATTATAATAAAATATAATATTTGAATAATAATTTATTACAATAAATATTATGATACAAAAATGAGAATAATAAATGGTGTTGGTCAGAAAATAATTTGGCTTAGTCTCCAGTAAATATTTTTACCAGTGCCAGATCAGCACAAAAAGCTTCACGAAGTTGTTTTTCATGGTCAGTGTCCGCCAGTGAAGGCCAGCGCAGTGTCTCGACCATCGTGTAGAGGATGGACAGCAGTACACGAAGTTGAGATGAGGAGGACAGTGTGAGGTGACCGCAGCCTTGTTGTTGCTTATTGCTTACTGAAGTACTGCTGCCATCTGGAGACACCCAGCTCCTGCAGTCATCAAAAAATAGTTAATTGTCACCAGAAGCCTAATTAATTATTATAATAGTGGAATTTATTGCTGAGCTGTTATGTTATTGTGCAGCTTTTCTTTAAGCCAATAGAATGAACTAGAATGACCACATCACCAAGAAATCACATTCAGACAGTTATGCAGAAGATATCATTTGAATAGGTATCTCAATAGCATAGGTAATTTTGCTTCGATTCAAAATTCAATTCAGCACTTCAGGCAATCAGAAACAAAATGTTTTATTTCTTCGACATTGATAATATGAATGCAGTGCACTTGATAAAATAGATTAAATACTCAAATTTAATATTAAGAAGCTGCACACATGATGACCAGGCATTGCAGCGCAATAAGGTTACAAATATAGCAAATTATTCTTTAATCAAAAATAATTATAACACGTGGTAGAGCTGAAATGGATTACTTACTCAATTTCAATATTAAGAAGCTGCACACATGACGACCAGGCATTGCAGCGCAATAAGATGAAGCAATTTCTGCGCACCCAACCAACTTGCTCCTGGTCACTCTGCACCTCACCCCAGCATCCCTGTTTAGTTTATGTATTATAATAGTTTACATTGTAGTATATACAGTATGTATATGATAGTACATTAGAATAATTACCTACTGCACTCTACTAAATTATTTTCTATACAACCTTAATACTTGAAAATTAAGCACTGTTTTATTTTACATCAATTTCACATAAAAAAAAAAACAAGAATTTTAGGGAATCAGAAGGTGGTGCTGGCTAAGTTTTGTGCTAAAAAAACTTTAGAAAAATCACTTTAGAATGTTTAGCTGATCAATAAGTGCAAACTAATCAAAGAATAATGGATAATTGCTCTACTGATGAAAATGCTACACATATTGTCAACACTGGAATATGTATAGAGTGCGCCATGGCATTAATGCCACTAATCACAAGTGCATGTTTTGATCAAATATTCATAGCTTGTCATATTTTTCAATTCAAATATCCTGGATTTTTTTTCAAACATCTCCCTCAATAAATTACCTGTGCAATATATAACATAGCTCGTGAAGCTGTGGCTCTGGCTGAGCTATCACAAAGCTCCATCTGGTCAGTGATGCGAGTGAGGAGACTGAATCTTTTCTCCTCCGTCATGCTCTGCCAGAGAGCCAACACTCCTGCATCACTGCACACCATCTCAAAAGCCTGCAATAGTTGGAATAAATTACCTCCTTGTAGCTAAACAAGTTATAAAAAAATTCATTCTGAAAACAATGTAACCTGACAACTTCTCCAACAACCACAATAACCCTGATCATTCCTTATGCAGAAAAAGATGACAAAATGGTTCAATTTCCTCAATATTTGTAAAAAAATTATTATAAATAAGCAATAGAGAAATGCACACTGGACAATAGAGATAGATTATTTACAAATGGTTAATTGAAACCAACATGTTACAAGAAATCCTTTGATGTCCTAATTCAAGTTCAAACAGTATGGAAAATAATAATGAAATGGTTTTTCCACTTCTCAAACATGAAATTGGCTTACTAATTGAAGAAAATAACTATAAAATACACACATCTCACATTAACAGTCAAACAAATGAGTGCAATTGTACCTTGATGTTGAGCTGGAACTCAGGCCCTTCTGAGTATGAATAAAGCTCAGCCATCTCATTCTCATAGGAGTCCGAGTCTGCATACGTGAAATCAATTTCAGGGCAGTCCGTCATGCTTGTCTGTAAAAAAATACTTTTATGTTTTTCATGCCAAAAATTACCAATTTATATGTAAGAAGGAAGTAATATTTCCAATTTAACAAACATTAAAAAATTTGTAGGATATCAGAGATATTTATCATTGACCAGGCAGCCAAAGAGAAACATAGGCAGCATACAGTAGAAAAACATATATAATAATAAAAATAAAATAGACCATAAAATTCATTATTCATGATTTCATCATATATCTATACAGGTACTGTATACAAAAAGTATACTGTATACAAATACCTAACATAAATGACACCCAAGTCACGACTCAGCAGCTCCTGCACTTAACTTGCCACTTGTCAAAAAAAAACTCATTTTACCATGCTGGTTATAATTATAAGTTGTATATGGTTTCATTGCTCCACAATAACTAAGAAGCATTTCTGATAATGCTAAAATGTTATTGCTCTGTTTTTTAGCATAATATATACTTGCTATCATAGGCTGGCAACATGAGTGCGATGACAACTGGCAAAGTTAGTGGCATTGACACATGACAGTAGGTACTGTAGGTGTAAAGTCTCAACTATCATTTCAAAAGATTACAAAGTTTAATAAATATATTATTAATTTATTATTATTCTTAAACTGGGCCAAAGTGTTACTTCCTAAATTTTTCTAAAAGAACTTAAGCAAGGGCAGAATTGGAATTTTTCTACTTAATACTGAAATGTTGAAATCTTGGGGCACTAAATTCTACTGCCCACTAGAGTGCTAAATTTTCTGTACATTAGGAATATTATGGTCCAATAGTACACTTTTGTCAAGATTTAGATAGGAGCTGATTCATGTACCATAGAAGGTATCTTGCAGTTTCCAAAATGGCATGAAAGCTTTTGTTGCAGCCTAAATAGTAGATATATTCCAAGCAAGGACAAAGGCCATAGAAATGGGTGAAATTTACTACCTAAATGTCTACAAGCAAGCATGTGCGTTCTTGTTTCATTCACTCACAGGCAGCTTTGGCACAATTTTTCCAAATGGAAGCTTGGCGGCAATTTGCCACTAAAAACCATACAATACTGACAGATGGGGTAATAAGGGGTGATTTTGAGAAATTTTGGTTAATAACTTCTTACCATGAAACATTACATAAACAAATTTGAGCTCATTTTAACGGTCTTTGCAAGGGCTATCAGATGGCATCTCTGAAAAATTCTATATACTATTTGTAAGGTGCCAGACACAAACTAAAATTGTCCTGAATTACCACTGGTAACAGGGTAAGTTGGGACACTTGAAATAAGACCTAAATTTAAAATGTTTGAAGTATGCAGAATGTGCTCATCCATTACTAACATTACTTTGAAGTCCTCCTCTTCATTTGTGGCTGATGTAGATACAGAATAAATGACATTTTCTGTGATTTGTACTAGTTTTTCCTTTATTGATGAGATATTACCATACCAATCCATGGACATTCCATTGAGCATTGACAACAACATTGTCCACTGCAAGCTTCATATCAGCTGCCCTATAGCATTTCTTCAGTAGCTGTGAGCTTACATGTAGGGGTGGGCTTGTAATTTTTCACCATTTTAATTGTGTCAAGGGAATTCTCTATAACAAAATAAGATTGTAAAAACATACCTGAAACAGAAAGAAATATTTTAATGACAACTATCATATTTTTTGGCTAAATAAATCACAATTTAGGTTAATTACTTTTCATTTCATGTTACCTGATGCAGTGGTGCATAATTCTATCTATGACATTCTATGCAGAATTTTGTGATGACCAATGAATCAATGATGCATTAACTTTTTTGTTAAGTGCATTATTTTTTGCTGAGCAAGGTAAATGTTATCAAAATTCTTTGTGCTTAATAATTTTTTTTGTTAACTGGAGTATTTGCTAACCAAGCCATGAAGCCAAGGTTCTACTTCTACTGTAAATGTGTTATTAGAGGTGTCCTGTTTACCCCAGAGGCCAGGGTGCAGAAAATGGGTGAACATCAAAAGATCTTTGGTGACACATCAGCAGCAAAATTTACGCCTTCAGAAGATCTTGCCGACACATTTGGATTGAAATTATTGCATTTTAGAAATTACTTTGAAATCATTGCAATAATTGCAAGTCTGCCACACTCACGATGATGCATGTTTTGGGGAAATTTTCCCATGTATAATGACTTTTTTTAAGATTGATAAAGATTGATAAAATGATAATATAAAATGAAATGGCCATAAAATGAATTGGCCATAAAATGAAATGGCGCTGATTAATGAAATGACAATAAAAATTCCCGCACACCTGGCACATCTTCCTGAGTCCCTAGTTGCTTGTAGACTGGAGAGTAAGGATATACTATCAAAGTTATTAGCAGCATTTCCTTATTAAAAATTACCTTTCAATGCATCTTGAAAATGGCTGGCAATGCTTTGGGCTAAAAATCCATATCTTGGTGATGCGGTCACACCGTCACTGCACCCTGTCCCAGTGTCCCGGGGGTGGGGGTGCCGGTGACCCATATAACATTTTTAGGCTGTAGCAGAAGTCAGTCTGTCCCTTGTTACCCCGTTTGACAGTACTCTCTTATCTCTATGCTGGATAACATAATGGCAAAGCAGTAATTTTTTTAGACTCTCCCTCAAGTTCAATTTTTAGTCCTTTAGGTAGACAGTAAACCAGCAAAGTATCGTGGATACCAGCACTATCATACATAAGATACTGACTCAAATCTCGAGTAAATAAAGAATTTAAAAATGAAGTGATTCTAAAAAATCTCTGGTTTGCCACTATGCTGGAGTTGGACAATGATCAGTGATCACAGATCAGAACTTCAGAACCAAGAACTATAATTTTTAGGTTTGGATTATCATTTAATACTTAGGATAAATGCGGTATATTCCGATTTCCGACACTTCAAGTTCAAGGACATAGCAAAAAATGAATGGCTATAAAAAAATCACCGTACACGCAAGTGACGCAACTCAAGTTCTGTTTGCTTTACATCACTCTCCAAACACCGCACTACTCACCAGCAACAATGAAACATCACAAAATGTTGCCATATTTATTTAAAAGCCTTTAGAATGCAAACCTACCAAATCCATATATTCCGACACAGTGCGACACTGTGTGTGACTAAATTTGGCATTTTGTGAGACTAATTCCGGCCGCGCTTCAAACTCTACTAATTCGTAATTCCGACACTCTTTACAAAATGTTGCCATATTTATTTAAAAGCCTTTAGAATGCAAACCTACCAAATCCATATATTCCGACACAGTGCGACACTGTGTGTGACTAAATTAGGCATTTTGTGAGACAAATTCCGGTCGCGCTTCAAACTCTATGAATTTGAAATTCCGACACTCTTGCGTTCAAATTCCGATCGCTGTGTGAGCTATATTGGAATACGACACAGCTTGGAATTAGAACACTATTGAATATTGAACACTACTTATCTAGGCTTTTAATTAAGAGCTATTAAGCTTTTAATTAGTAAAATTTCAATTTTTGCACACAGCTTGGAACGAGTTGTGTGTCTAATTCCAAGCTGTGTCAGAATTAGTTTTTATGTGTCTATAACCGTCTCTTAACTTAATCATCTATTAATTTATTTACGACTTGAAATCAGCAAATACAAGTATACTAAAAGGATTCCTAATATATTCACAGACTTATTTAAAAATCTCAACCCATAATATTCATTCTACACAAACAGTTTATCACTATTTGGTAAAGCAAGGTCAACTATCAACTTTGACACATTTTTTGATGTTCTCGCTGGGTGATGGCGTGATGCGCAGTTGCGCACTGTCTCTCTTTGGATCTCCACATTTTCCCGCCAGACGGTCCAGACCTAGTGTTTTGGCAATAGTAGCTATGGCGCCGGGCGCGCAAGAGTATGACGTAACTATTTCAACCAACAACGAATGCGTGGAACTAAGAAAAAGCTTAATATAAAGGAAAAAAGTCGAGAAGTGTCGGAATTACCCACAATTTTGGAATATACCGCGTTTACCCTACCCTAGGCTTAGTAGGCTACAAAGCCATTTCAATCTTGCTAGGAATCTGTGGAGTGTGGACTGTGGACTGTGGTTTACTTTTGAATTTTGATAACAATATGGATTGTTTCTTCTGTTATTTGTATTCTGTAGCTAGGCTAGGCCATCTACATCAATCATTCAATGCTGCAACCTGCAAGTATGAAGTTAGTGGCATTGACTGATTCAGCAATTGACGGTAAAACTGTTGGAACTCCTGTCTCCAGGAAATTTTTGCATTGCATAATCTTTCTACAACTGATTTGATAATTTTCATGAAATTTTGGCATCCTTCCACAATGCAAATATTAACCATATCAATAGAAAGTAAATTGGAAGTAACCTGGTAGTCTGGTACTGGTAGCTGACTAGCTGGTAGGTAGGTCGTAGGTGTTATGCTCACCTCGGAGTCTTGACGTTGTCGACGATAAATTTCGAAAAGTTTTGGCATGCCACTTTTCTGAGATGCTTCACTATCCTCCATAGATATTCAAACAATTTGTCACACTAATAATAAAAATAATCCATAAAGGTCGAGATCAATAACGATTATGCTTCAAAATATAACACAGTTCAGCACGATGACACACGAAAAATGTTTCGCGATAATTTTTTTGTCTATTGTGTATTGACGTTATGCAGCTGCTAAAAAGGAAGAGACGCTGATTCCAGATTCTATCCTGCCGAGTGGATCACTCGGAGTCGGTGTTAGCACCAATATGCTTCATAACAAAATGCATTTTTCAGTCACTCAAGCTATAGGACACAGCTCGGATCACTTAATAAAAATAAAAGTTATACCATGTCATAGTCATAAACATAGTGTATTGATGAAGTTTTCTCATAACTACTATAAACTTGATGTGTGTTGACGTGAAACGTTGAAATTCGGGATTTTAAAATTCGACTGCATAATATAAAGCGAAAATGTGAACTTGCATTTTAAAACAATAACAATATAACTTCAACTAACTTGCTATACGGTAAGTAAATTTCTGTTTCTCACGCACTTAATAATAATAATAGCGGTTTCTGCGTTTAATAAGCCGTAGGCCTTTCGCCGATTCTTAACATCGCAGAACATTCACAGCTTGCTGCGGTCTCGAACTCGCAACTCACTGCTACAATTCTGCTGTGCTTTTAACCGCCCGGGCTCCTTGCCGATTCTAACCAGAAACTGGCGCACAGAGCTGGGATCGAACCCTCGCTCTTCTACGTCAATCATGGTAATCTGAACTTTAACCACTGGGCCACCCTTAACCCCACTTAAGAGGTCATTAAAAAAATATTGAAGGCTTTTCAAGTTTACTAATTTCAGTTATTTTGGCTACGGTTACAAGCAATATTTTTTTCTACATCTATCATTATCATATGACGTAAGGCTCATATGAGTCTGGCATACGAGTTGTTCAAGAACTATATACAATATTACACCCATTGTATTATTCATCGTCTGAATTTCAAATGAAAATAAAGTAAGAAAATTATAGAAATTGAGAATAAACAGTTAAGACCGATTAATTGCAGGAACGGCTTATGGACAATCTACTTCATTGAAAAGCTTCAGAGAAATGAAGCTAACGCAAAGGTAACTAAATGAGCTAAGCTCATTTGAAAAAAAAATATAACTAGGTACTCACTGCAGTGAGACGAAAACTTGAAATCACGGACGGGCAGACATGGTGAGCACCATGGTGCATTTTTTCCATAAATGAGAAAATGCACTAAAAAGAGGGAAGCATAGAATAAAAACACCATACAAAACCGCAAAAGCATCCCGTCCCACAGCAACGTATGCACCGGAAGCAAGGCTAAACCAAAGGGGAAATTAAACTTACATTAAACTAAAAACTGGGAAAAGATACTCTCGGCTAACTTCACAACATTGAACTCAGAGCATGATTTTTTTTTCATAGACTCACAGAACCGCGTGTCAATGGACCATGATACGTAAACATCTAAGGTTATCGTTAATATATAGTTAAAATTTTTGTTGGATACGAATTTCAGAAAATTTGATTCAACACGGCCGTATTAAATTCACTAGTAGGCTCTAGTAAAATGAGACTTCTCATCCTAGAAATACGGACACAAGGCATGTAAGTGCTGAAGAAAAAAATCTTCTAGAGCTGAAGCATAACGTGCAACACATCTAGCGACAACCCAATCAAATAGAGAATAAAACGAAACATGGTTTACAAATGCTCAGACTTAAACTAGAGTTCCTGTACCTATATATGACTATTATTTTTAGAGACCTACTGTATGTGGTTGATCGATAAAATTTTATACGTCTCATCAGAGGATCTCAGGAGAAACAAAGTTTTATTTAATCACTTAGAGTAAGTTACTTTGAACCCGTGCTTCGGCCTAAGTGCATTTGGCTCAGCATCAACTCATTAACTCAATTTAGAACTGACATTTTGCAGTGTAGAGACTATAATTAAGGACGTTCAAATTGTGCCAACAAGACAAATTACGGAAGTTTTTTGTATCCTTCAGAAACTCTACGACTAGGCCTTTTAGATTTCATGGGTCAGAGCAAAACTAATACTAACTTGTACATATAAACACGCGTCCACTGCATTACGCTAACTGCGAGAACCATGGCAAATGCATTGCGGTTCATCGGATGCAGGACGAACCACAGTAAACGCGCTTCGGTTCATCAGGAGTAGGAAGAGATGATTCGTCGAAGATGAGCACGTGCAGATCTCAGGTCCTGGCTTTAATCTTTTTAAGGATGTTGCTTTGCTCCAGGGCAGCTTTTCTCTTTCTCTGCAAAACATTAAGACAATGAGTTTCAGCTGACCTATGAATCAACAGCATGGAAAATTACTGAACAAAAGGGGATTTATTTGTATTTCAAATGATAAAGTTAACTTTTTCTATTCAAGCCCTCTAGTCAATCTTCACGAGGTTCACATACAAGAGTTAGACAAAATAAGGGAAACACCTGAGAAATTCACAACAGAAAATTTTGGCATGGTGTAGGTCCACATTTTGCTGTAATTAAAGCATCAATTCTCCGAGGTATTGATTCATACAAATTGTGACTTGTTTCCTAAGGAATTTCAACCCATTCTTCATTTAAAACTTCTTCCATCTCTTTTAAAGACGATCGGGACTGGACTTCAGACTTGCATCTCTAAAATCGACCATAAATGCTCGATAATATTCAGGTCTGGTGCTTGTGGTGGCCAAATGAGTTGCTTCATTAAAATGTTCCTCGTGCCATGTTTAACAATTACAGCTGTATTGATTGGGGCATTATCATCTTGAAAGATGGCATTCACCTTCTGGAAACAGTGCTTGAACCATCAGATGAACTTGGTTCTCCAAAATTCTTAAATTGAACTTTCCATGAAGAGAAATCATTGGTAAGAGGGATTTATAAGAAATAGCATTCCAGATCATCACAGAACCCCCGCCATGTTTTACATTCGGAAGGAGGCAGTCAGGATTAAATGACTCTTTTGGCTGTCTCCAAACGTAAACTCGGCCAGAGGTTGGAAATAAGGTAAAAGATGATTTGTCAGAGGAAATCACATTTTCCACTGCTCGAGGGACCAATTCTGGAGGTTTTTACACCACTTTAAACACCTTGAAGCCCTTGTATTTGAAACCAGATTACCGAACATAGCCCCAATCATTACTAGTCTACGACGTACAACCAATAAAACATATACATATACAATACATATA
>NW_025945073.1:243467-270460 GCF_000764305.2 Hyalella azteca | reverse complement strand
TAATAATATTGAAGGATCAGGGGTAATTGGTTAATTTTGTTGGGTAAGATTTAAGGTAAATGATTGTGGTAACCAATGATTTAAGCTGTTTATGGAAAGTGTTATGATGGGTAATATTCGAAATAAGATTGTGAGTAAATGAATCGGTTTTATTCAGGGGTAATTGGTTAATTTTGTTAGACAAGATTCAGGGTAAATGGTTGTGGTGGCCTATGATTTAAGCTGTTTATGCAAAGTGTGACGGTAGGCCTATTATCTATACTACTACAATGCTTTTAATCAATTCATTCATCATAATCATCAATTATAAATGAAATAGAAAAGACAGTGATAAAATTTTCATACAAATTCAAATTATACCTACTAGTTCAACTAGTTCACTCATGGGTTGCTAAGTGAATAAATACTTCGAAACTAAATAAATACCCTAGACCAGTGCGGCGAATTCATTGATATTTATTATGACTATGAATTCGCTGAATGTAAATTTGAAGCACGGTAACAAAAAATAGTAAAATATTGGATGTATACAGCAAAAAGTGTTTGATTAATGCATGAACGAATAACAAAATCCAATCTCGAAGAGTGTTCAACAAGCATTGAACCCTTCGATCAGCATATGTCAATTCTTTTGAGTTGGAGGTTGGAAGCTTCAACTCCTTGCAAAGTACTGGTGAGGCAAACTTTTCCTATAAGGAAATCCGTACAATCATGCAAAATGATTTCCAGGCTGAATCCACCAAGCACAGACGAGAAATCGGTTGCTAACTATACTTAGGCTGCTACGTGTACGTTGGACTCTACGTATATATACTACGAATCTGCTCAGAAAGCAGATTCTGAAAGAAATTGCAGGTCTGTCAAAATCAGCATGTTGTCTCACCTTAACTCAAACCGAATCTTCTTGAGCGTCATTTTCTGGAGCCTTTCGAATTGCAGTAATGTTGTCTTAAATGCTGACTCAGTTTGGTGCAGCGGAGGGACGTATCGGTGCTACGTACGTACGTGCAAACGTGCAATTTTTTCTCGTTTTCCTAAATGCGCCAGTATCGCATTTAGGGAAAATATGATCCATGCATTCATTTTCTGACTGTACATTATCGTCGCCATTGCGCAGCAACAACAAAGAAAAAAACATTTGGTGGTACGTCCGTTTTCATGGTTTGGTACGGTGGTGCGCGCGTACAAATGCACCACCACGCGGCTACCATGGTGGTACTCCTTTGTCATGGTTTGACCCGGTAGTTCGAGCGCACTATATACCAACACACGGCAACCATGGTAGTACTCCGTTTTCATAGTTTTGTCACGTGGTGCGCTCAAACGAAGCATCAGAACATGACAGTATAAAAATATTACGGTCGACATGACCTTGACAATGCTGCGCGCGTGCCATTTTTTATTTAACTTCTAAATAAAGGTTTTAAAAGACTTAAAAAAACTTTTTTAAAGTCTTTTAGACCTCAAGCGATGACGCATGTCTTCTTAAACGAATATCGCTTTTGGTGCTTTCAGAAAAATTAATCGACCACATAGTGCTAGGCTCACTGCACGTAGCACTGATACACCCTTTTGTTGGGTCAAACTGTGTCAGGATAGAACACACATGACGGGTATAAATGCATAGCTATCTGGACAAATTTTCACTAATTTCTTTGAGTGAACTTTTAGTGAGAATGAGTGTACAACGTCACGTGTGGTGCTCAAGGCATCGACATTAAAAATTTTATTCAAGGTTTACAATATTAACTGCTTGCTGCCTCATATATAATAAATTAAAAAATCTAAACACAATATGAAATACACGAGAAAATACAGACGGATTATTTGCATTGGTTAATTTGAAAAATTTTGAAGCTAAGATCATGAAAATAGTTTACTGTTTATCTCGAGGGAAAAGTTGCCCTCTCATTCAGAATGATATTCACACCTGCAAACATAATTAAACTTCAAATGCAGATTAAGAAAAAATATAACTCCGTACTCACTGCAGTGAGTGACAGAGAGCGCATTTTCTCGTCGACGAAAACGTGAAGTCACGGACGGACGGACGGACAGACAGACGGATGGACATGACGAGAACAATAGCACCTTTTTCCATAAATGATAAAATGCGCTAGAAACGCACATTTTCATTAAGCTTGCGCATGCTTTCCTGATTTTTTTATGTCATCTCACAGCTGAATGTTACGAGTTAAATTAAATCACTCTTTATTGTAAATGTTTAGTTCATTCAGTAGAAGGCCGCATGTTGCCACTTTTAATGAGAAAGCTGAATTTTTAGTGATATTGGGATAGTGTTGATGAATTAATGATAAATTAAACAATGAGGAAGGTTATATTACTGACTCAAATTTCCTGGGTTGAAATTTTGTTATTTCCAACCATGTTTGAACAAATACAGCGTATAGCGTCTGCTGAATGGTCAGTTTTCTGGCACAAGAAACTCAACTATTGTCTATTGAATCATGAACTGTCAATAAACTCGAATGGTTTCTATTTAATGTTAAGCTAACATGAGACTAAAATAACATATATTGAATGGTAAACTAATGCAAGAAGCTTTAATAACATCTATTGAAAGCTAAACTGTACAATAAACTCAAAGAAACTTGTACAGGTCTAATAATACCACAAATAATAATGCTGTTCACCATATGCTACCAACAGCCTGAAAACGCATGAGTTGTATTTGCTAATCGTCACTTCAATGCGTCCGAGAACTGAATCTATCTGTTCAGAAGGCTTTCGTTTTTGATCGAATTGAATATTTACACGGGAAAAAATATTCAAAATTCAAAGGTAAATACATTTTTTGGCCTCGATTATTATCGGAAGAGTAACTGGAAACCGAGAAACTATAACAATAACGTCCGGATTGAAACGAATTTTTTCGGTAAACATTTTGTTTGTGCCTTTGCCCCGTCGTAAGCTCAGGTGTACCTTAGGTCAGCATCACGTTCAGCCTTCAGTGCGCTTCAGGCTGCGGTGCGTGAAGGTGGTGTGTCTCAGACCTCCAGGGCCAGTGAGGAGAATTTCTTGCCCTGAGATGGTACAAGTGAGGTATCATTGGGATTGTGATGATCAGTCCTGTTAACAAAGAAGATAAAATAGGACTTGATAATTATTCACGTGACCTAGTTGATGTGACGGAGATGTGAATCGCAGCATGAAAAGATGAAAATTACGATTGGAACGCCATTTGATGCGTCTCCCGGGCAGGTGAAATAGAAGCGTTTATGCACGCAACAATTTCCTTTATTATGGCCTGTTATATAATTAATATTTACCTACACGTCAGGAGATAATTAAATGTTCGTTTGAAAACTCGTAGACTTTTCCATGACTGATGCTAGTGGTAGTATTTCGCGAAAAAAAAATCTTTCCGAATGAACTTTCATGTGTGATATTCTTAAATTATTCAGTAATCAAACAAATAACATCTTAATTCGCATCACTATTTATATGCGTTGTTGGTTGTCTAAACAGTTTAGTTAAATGTTTTCGTTGGAAGCAAGGTTGTCTTCTGATTAACATCTCAACTGAAGCAACAGCGATCGATGGTTACAGTTTATTATATTATAATACAGTGTATTATACTCTATAACATACTCTAAATATACATGCAATATTATGATTAACATCTCAACTGAAGCAACAGCGATCGATGGTTGCAGTTTATTATATTAACATACAGTGTATTATACTCTATAACATACTCTAAATATACATACAACATTATTAATAATATATGTAATACATATGTATATAATACAGTTTTTTACGCACTCAATATTAGAAGCGGTACATAGCAACGCGATCATATTTATCCCATTTCTTCATTGACTTCAGCTATCAGCTTCATACATCGCCATGCTGCGCTAAATTTAATTTCAACTTTTTGATAGACTCAAGTGCTAAAAATATGGAGGAATAATATCATAATCCACTTGTGCTTTTTGCAGAAAACAACTTTTCAATTGAAAAATTTTATACTGAAAAATTATCTACTGAAATGAAAATTTTTTCTCATTAATTAATGAGTCATATGAATTTAAATTAGTGAATGACGTTCACATTTATACATTTAACATTTAAATCGTTCAAACTTCTCTATATAAGTGAATTCCACTCTTAAACGGGTTAGTTTAATTTTTCGATTAAAATATTTATCATGAAATACGGTGGACTTCAATTTTGTCCATGTTATTCAACAGACAATTCGCATTCACTTTTTGCTATCTGGAATTCTTTCCTGGTTGACACGTTGAATCGCAGTATTATTATAACTTAAAACCGATCAATCGGAGCATGCAAAAGTAAACATAATATAGCTAAACAAAATAATAATAAATTTCATTTAAGGAGTTTAAAGCAAGTGCAAGTATCGTTCTGCTTATATGGTTAAAAAAATGTCAATAAATTTGCAGGCAGCCTGTCTCTGATTCTGGACCTTTAAGTTATTAAAACAATAAAATGTTTTTAACAAATCCTTATGAAAATAAGAAAAAAGTAATAAATTCATCAGCTTTGAAACAATTTTCTGCATGGGCGAGCGGCTGCCGCGCTGCACCGGTCCTACAATATTCATGTGTTTGCAAAAGTAAATGGTTTTAGCTGGTCATATCATTAACTTTATTTTTTATTTTGTTCCTTGAGCTTGATGCTGAATTGTGGGTATTGCTGAAACTGTGGATGAAAATTTATAAAGAAAATATTACTTTATTTGAGCAAATAACATAAACGCTTCTCAGTTCGATGTGCCGAAATATTGTAGCAATAAGACTCAAGGAATTAATCATGAAACTACATGATATAATATGAAATAATTGCTGCATCATATAAGTTTGTGTCAACTACTTGTCTCAACAATCTATTTATTGTAATTTTTCGTTTAGCTGTCAACAAGCTAGTAAAGTAGTCCAATAAAACTACAGGGTGGCTGCTTCTTCGTACAACAGTTGGACTTCGAGAAAATAAATCCATTAAATAATTAAATCAATTCGTATTAAAAATCCATTTATTGCTGTATTCATAAACTATCAGTCTCATTTAAAATAATGAGGACAAGCCATCAGAAAATTGTAAAATCTAATGGTAAGGTCTTGTAAACTTTCCCCGTGTCGGAAAAGGATACTATTTATTTTTATTTCTATGTATTTTTACATCATGCACATGTTCTAAGCATTTTAAATTTTTTCCAAAGAGTATGTGTTGAAAAAATCTTATATGTACTCAATTTTCCAGATCATAACAGTTTGAGTTAAAACAGATTCCTACCTTGGATCAGAATTGAAAAATTACATCCAAATTATTCTATAAAATTTAAATGAATAATTAAAACCCTTATGCATGAAATATGCCGCTTCGATTCTTGAGATCTCAAAAATTCCGAGTCAGACAAATATTCGAACAAAAGTCCATAGAGTTATTCATACACAAACCTCGTGTTTGGCGGTTGGGCTGGACTGCCACACGTTTTTAAATCAGATCAACACGTCTATCCCCGCCAGGCATCTGACATTGAAATAAAGTTTATTACATGTTAATTAAAGGAAATAAACTCCTTATCAGCGTTATTTCAACATAATATGCATGACGGCTCACATGTGTACGGGAGGTGGTGGTCTGAGAAATTCAACGGCAGCGGCATATACTTATATTGTATATTCAATGATAGGTCATTAACTATAACCGGTCGAAACTACATAAGCCACCTCGATCCAGGACCCAAGATTTAAAACATTTAATTCATATCATGAAGAAGCATGATATGAGATAGAATAAACTTAGGACCAGAAAAATGTGCTGAGAAGTTATGTGTTTTACGTTGCATTGAATATCCGATCATAAATTTGACGCCAGTCATCAATAAATCAACAGATTTCAATTCTAAACCAACTAATATTGAAAACATTTATCTTCTACAAAATTTTAATCTATTTGGATTTTACTATTTTGTTGTAGTTAAAAATCTAAGCATAAAAAGCACGTTCTTAAGGCGTAACTTATTTCGTGCACACGTGTTTGCACTACGATTGCGATTAAGCACAAGTTCCAAATAACTTGCTGCGCATCTATTGTTTGTTTTCATTATAAGGGAGACTTACCATGCTAGGATAGAATAGAAATACCGGCAAGATCGGTGCTATTTACTCACTGATATCGTGTTGTTCAGGCGTTACAATATTGACAGGAAGGAGTTGCATCATGTTGAAACGATGACAATGATAATATGCATGAACCAATAATGATAAAATGATGGGAAAAGCTCATAATAAGCGTAACATCATTTTATTAAATTTTAGAAGGCAATTTACATTATCTACGACCCATGATTTTATGAAACTGACAAAATAGGTTCGATTATCACAGGAAAACGGAAAATGCAAAATGTGTGGCACTATTTCTGCTTCTTCTCTGTACGAAATATAAATGTTTATAAGAGCTTCTTACTGTTCAAAATATATTACATAATTTATGAAGTTAAATTTCATTTTATTTGCGTTATTTTATTGTAAAAAATGCCACAGTATTTTTTCAATTAACATCGTCCATTTATGATATTTGGTAAAATAATTAATATTTTAATAGCTTATTTTTCAAGAAAACTTTAATACTTTTCACTTTGTTTAACACTAAACCGTATGATAATTCAAAAACGCAGATATTGTCTTTAGATATGACATTATTGTAGGTAAAAAATACGTAAGTAGATGCGCAATTTTTTCACAGTAATGTCTAACATAGGTTACAGTTAAAAAAACCGTAAAATAAATAATTGCTTCGAAGTGAAGTAATGTAATTTGGCAAAGAATCGATTATTTACAGCAGTGTTCCTAACACTTGATTACGATAACTCTCAGAAATGTCTGCATCAAAAATGATAGGCAAATTCGTTTTTGATCCTTCGATAATAGTTTAATTAATGACATTTATTTGACATTCTGATCCGATTGACCGCTTTGACAGACGAGGTAAATTTGTAAGGTGACTAATATTTAAAAAAACTGTCTCCAACCCAATACCAATACCATTTTGAAAATCAATTGCAACGACGATTCGATAAATATTTTATTCGGGATTTCCGCCAGCGTCGCTCCCAGAAATTGTCAACCAGTTGCCGCCCCTGACAAATTTCCGTATTTACACGACCCTCCTAAGACTTTCTCTCAATACTTGTCAAAAGCTAGTCAATAATTTGAGTGCTTCTTAAGTTACTTGTCACTTTCATCGCTCCAGTGACACTTATCTCAACATATTGTCTCGATTTAATCTAAGCAAAAAATAATAAGGTATAAGAAATTAGGTGTTAGTCAGCTTCAAATAAAAGAAAATTAATATTCGAGTAATTATAAAATTGATGAAAATTGTTAATCAATCTATACGTGTGTAAGCGGCACTGAGATGAGTGCAGCTTGGCGGGGGTTCGAGCCTCGGGAAGCTCAAGTTTATTTCTCGGTGTCGCTGGTGGGCGGGGCTTGGCTGCCGTCAAAAAGGTGGTGCTTGCAGCATGGCCTTGGGTGTGACCCTGTACGCATTCTGGGTATGTGTTAGTGTTACCTGGGGGTATCTTAAGGTAGTGGAGCTATTGAATATGTATTTTACTAGATACCTCAAAACTAAAGGCTTTTCTGCATCTAATTATCGGCATATTTCTTAAGAATTATGGGAATTAGATGATAAATAATGATAAGAATTATTAAGAATTATAGTTGATAAGAATTATGCTGAAGTGGCTCGAATCATCATCAATTATCTTCAGCTGCTCACTTCTCAGCGTCATCGTGTCACATTATTGGCCCCATAGGTATTAATTTGCCGGTTGCTGACATACTATTTGCTATCATTTCTAATGACAGCGTCCCCTAATTCATCAGCTCATTCACGTTCAAATCGACTCTGGATATGGACTTTATACCTTTGCCTTCACAGTTGGATATTTTATGGCTGTTTTTTCGCCGGCCTATATTAAACCGGCTATGGTGTTAAACTTGGCTTGAGAAGCTGCAGCCAAAAGTCAATACTGCATTGGCCACTGATTTATTGACAAAACCGCGATTATTAATTCTTGCTCAACGAGTATCAGGAATAGTCGACTTGGTCGAAAGGTCACTCACTTCTCGCATCTCACTTATCAGCTTCCCAAGAATGACTGGTTTCCTTGTATTCATTTATTCCTTGCTGAATTTCATCAAATGCAGGTGCGAAAATGAAAAAAAAAATTCTCATTCTTTTTTTCCCTTGCAATTTTTTTTATCATTGACAACAATAACTGGCCATGTTTTCTTTAACTATGCTCATTGATAACAGTATTCTGGATATCAATTCTTGTATTAGATTCATAGTCATCAATAACGATTATTTCGTGTTTATATTTATTATGTTCATAGCTAAAAATAACCTGCTTGTCGTGTTTAAGCTCATTATTACTTAAGTCAAAAATTTAAGCAATCTTTTAGCGATGATAAATGATTGTTCCTGGTTAGTTCCTGCGCGCATCTTTATTTTACGGTAAAAATAGGCCACTGTTTTCGACTAGGCATGGAAAAGATAAAAATAGAGTTTGCTTGGAGGTGAATTTAAAAAATAAATAAAGTAAAAACGAAGAAATAACACGAATTAATTTACAGCGCACTCATATTATGATTGGCTTCACAATAATTCTATTTTTCAGAAAACTAATTCAGGAATAGAATGGAAACTTTCAAGGAATAAATTTCCATGTTGGGTCCCCATAAATTCAGCGTAGATTAGAACAAAGGATTGCTTTCTATGATTACAAGATCATCAGTGGGATCGCAATTGAGTATAAAATAATCTCAATTAATTATCAGGTGACAGACTCCAGAAGCTGACATAGTAAACATCAAAAAGTGAAGTGGTCACCCACCCGGCTCACCCGGGATATTTAATCTGGGTCATTTGAATAAGAATGCATCAAAGAACACGATCACATAGATTTTCCCGGAACAGAAGCAAAAGCGGGAGTAGTAAAAGAAACAACAATAATTGCCCTTCACGGAGAGCGGATCTTTGAAGCGCTTTGACGCTAATGTTCGGTAAGCCTCGGCGATACTTGCCGGTCTTGCGGCGAGATTTGGTGGCCTTTCTAGCCGCTCTAATCTCGGCCGGTCGAAAAAATTTATGACGACCTTTTATCTCAACTGCAACCGCCGTCAACGCGTGGGTCTTTGTAACAAATCGCCAGGTAAAACCCCATCGTTTGGGTTTGACTTGGCGGAAAATCTACGGATCCGGGGTCATAAAATTTGCAGTACTTTGCCTTGCGATTGGAAAATTGAATGATCCAATAGAATAGGCGTCGTAATACGTGTGCAGTGCTGATATACTCATGTATTAAATTGAAAAGTGCTATGAAACGAACGTGGAAACACAAGGTGCAGATTATGCTGATAAATGCAATTGGTGAACTGATAGGTGCTATTAAAAAACTGTAACAACGATCCTGTGCTTGAGAAGCAATTTGACAATCCTTTCTTCTTGAAAAATAACTAGACACCACTCCACGAGTGTATATTTTTGGGGGCTCCCATTCTAATCACGATGTAAACCTTAATGATATTCGGCTGTATTCAATGCATTATTCGATACGAATTAATTTTTGTTCAGAATCTCCCTGCAGACTATAGGGTGTCCTGGGACTATGGCAAGGGTCAGACAAAGCCGAGTCATACTCAGCTTGCATGTTGCTCAGAAGCTGATATTCATGCAGGGCCGTAGCGGACATTGAGATGCCGATTTGCGGGCTCCCATAGTTCTGTGCAGCACCTATTGCAGCATCTACATTTTGTTAGGATAGACTATAGAGAATACTTTTTATTCAACAGATAGAAGTGAAATCCAGCGCCTTACATAATTTGATTACTTGTTCTATTCTATAGGCTTTGCTGAAACAAGACGCATCACACACCAGTTAGATTAATTCTTGTTGGGCGGAGAAGAAAAGGATTGATTGTACTTAATCAAATAAGAATTTAAAAGCAAAGAAAAGTCCACAAAAATTCATATCTTTATAGAAAACGTTTCGGAGACCAGCTCCATCGTCAGTTCGTAGAATCTAGAATCACAAATCAGAAGTCACAAATTAATACATTGAAAGCACAGAACAAAATTAAAAACCTAAATTTACAAGTAATGGACGGAGCAAAAAACTATCTATTAACAATTTCAAGGGGATAGGAACTAGCAGCTGAATTCAAACTGGGCTTAAGTTTAAATATGTACAGCGATTCTAAAATGCGCAAATCAGAAGTCCCGGAGGTGGAAGCTAACACCCTAAAGTCACTGTCAGAAACGGGGACATCACACTGCTCGGCGTGAGCGCGCACAGCCGAATGAGGTGGGCGCGATAGCAGCTGTCCGGTTCTACAACTCCTGCCCTTATGCTCAGAGACCCTGGAATAAAGATTACGTGACGTCATCCCGACGTACGCAGATGCACATCGTGCACAACAATATTGATAAACCAGGGACGATCGCATATGAACAGGGAGCATATCTTTATATCTAAAGATATGCTCCCTTTATATCTATCGCGCCCACCTCATTCGGCTGTGCGCGCTCACGCCGAGCAGTGTGATGTCCCCGTTTCTGACAGTGACTTTAGGGTGTTAGCTTCCACCTCCGGGACTTCTGATTTGCGCATTTTAGAATCGCTGTACATATTTAAACTTAAGCCCAGTTTGAATTCAGCTGCTAGTTCCTATCCCCTTGAAATTGTTAATAGATAGTTTTTTGCTCCGTCCATTACTTGCAAATTTAGGTTTTTAATTTTGTTCTGTGCTTTCAATGTATTAATTTGTGACTTCTGATTTGTGATTCTAGATTCTACGAACTGACGATGGAGCTGGTCTCCGAAACGTTTTCTATATAGATATGAATTTTTGTGGACTTTTCTTTGCTTTTAAATTCTTAGTTAATTTGCGATTTAAGCAAACAAGTGATATATATTACTTAATCAAAATATATTGTTTCCAAATTTTTATTTTAATAAAGTTATATGAGCCATAACTACATATACCAATGTTGGGATTTTGAAGGAAAAAATAATGGAATTAACATAATTGGGCAACAAAGATCGGATACTGAAATAATACAGAGTCATTGAATCATTTATACATACATCCGCAATTCGGCTCCAGTTTCATGGAAACTCACGAGCCACCCGCATGTATAATTTCAAAAACTCATTGAAATTTGTTTCTTAGTAATGAAATACGTAAATAATTTCCCCTGCTGCTGTTTCTAAAACTTTATTCACGTCCTCCTACACTCATACGATAAAAACGTAGACCGGGCGTTGGTGGCGACCATCCATCGCAGCACATCGACAGCTTGCAGATCCATTAGTTACCCCTGATTAAAATAGGTTGTTTTTATGCTCGCAGGTTCTTGGATGAAATGGCGTGTTTATTGAGTTTTGAGTGAGCTCATTAAGTATTAAAAGAACTCGCTTATTTTTCAGTCATGAATTAAATGTTTATTAATTCTATTGATTATTCACGGTAAAACGACCGTGTAATTTAATTGGTTGATTGCTCTTTTGGGGATTATTTCAAACGCGATCTCTGAATATCACAACCACGTTTAAATTGGAAAATGTTCTTGTTAGATCACCAAATAAAAACCATAATAATAGAAGTCTCGTTGTGCAGTGATTCAAAATAAACATGAAATGATTTGACTGATGGTAAGCATTTCAAGAACCGTGATAATTAGATAATTCAAGTCGGATTAGATATGTACAATTGGATCTAAATTCTGTACTATTATAACGTTGTAAAATAATGCAATCTGGAAATTATTGAAAATATCTACAGTTTCAAATTACATGTTACTTTCAATATGATAATCTTCAACCTTTATTACTGAACTCAACTCAATTATTTATCACTCTAGAGATGTTAATTAGCATAAGAGTATTGAGCAGCATGCAAGGCAACCTTTATTACTGTACTCAACTCAATTATTTATCACTCAAGAGATGATAATTAACATAAGAGTATCGAGCAGCATGCAAGGCAACCTTTATTACTCAACTCAACTCAATTATTTATCACTCAAGAGATGTTAATTAGCATAAGAGTATTGTGAAGAGCATGGAAAATTGTGGGGCGAGCATTAAAGGATGAGATTGTAACGCGCTACCTGCGATGGTTCGGGTGTCGAATTATACCAATTCAAGGAATTTGAAGAGCTTTATTCAGAGAAATGAGAGGAGAAATAAGTTTTTTCTATCATAATTAAGATTACTTTTATAATTATTTTTATTTATATAATTATTCTGATTATTGTTATTACGCAAAAACAACTCGAGAGAGCTCAACTTTCGATCGCAAGCGTCTAGTCAAATGTTTGTGGTTGGTTGGTATCTCTGCTGTGCGGGAAGATGTTTCGAAAAACAGGCCGCACTTTGTTGCAAACCTCGCTTAAATATGTGCTCGAGTTTCTTTTTATAGCCCAGCGTCTCAAGTTTGGTTAAGAAAATATACTTTACTACAAAAAATATACCCAACCGCAAGAAAATATCTTACACCGGAACAAAATTTTCTTTAACAGCACGATCGAAGATTAAAAACCTGCAGGGATATAACATCAACAGCGCGCGTATACACGGGCATGAAACTGAAAAATTGGAAAGATTGGTAACCACAAGATTTGCAAAACAAAGTAATTTCCAATTTGAGTTCCTTCCCGAAACTTATTGACCTTTAGGCGAAGATGTTTAATATACGGATTATGTAAATGGTAATAGAAATTATTTACATTATATTCATGTTTTAATGTGAGATAACATACATGCGATTTAAAATCTACCGGCTACACAATTTTTCCTCAAAGACCTTTTTTAAGCATATGAGATTCTGCTCGAAAATTTTGTACATTCTGCAATAGAACTTAACGTAAGTTACAATATTACGTATTTCGACTCCCGGTCAAAGCGATGAATTCTTTCATTATTACAGAATTTGTCAGGTTGTCCAACGCCACCACCCATACATACAGATTACCACGTCACTATCTGTGACGTCATTGTTGTACTCCTATATAAGTTCTTCCAGCTCACCACCAGTCAGTCATAGGCAGGCACTGACAGTCATATATTCTAAGCCTCTGAGCTGCAGTCCACTCGCAGCTCATCAGTAAACGCGCCCACTAAGTCTATCTATCCCATACTCCGGCACCAACTCCACTTGCGATTTTTCCGTTAACTCAACGTTCTAATAAACTTGTACTACATGTAATATCTACTCAACGTGCGTCGCCCCGTGATCCTATCTAGTGTTTAATAATTACCACTAAGAAAGTGCCTGTCTCATAATTTTTTGTTGCTATATTGGTTATTGGACAACTAATTGAAACCCAGACCCTCAGGAAAGAACTCTAGTAGTTAACGATGCAAGTTATTAATCTCTCGAACAAAATATGTCACCGAATTTAGCCGACGGCCTAACAAATTTAAATCGTAGACGATTAATGTTTAGTCAAGTTAACCTCATGCTCATGTTTAGTCAAGTTAACCGTGGTTGTGATAGATCCATAAATTCCAGAACCATGCTTAATTTATCCATAAATTTTCTGTGGTCCATACCAATATATTAAAAGACTTTATTAGCAATACAGCAAGGCGCTGCGATTTAACTCTCTATGTCGAGGGTCAATAAGATTACTGATGTCAATTAGAGATGAAATTAAGTAACATGCTTGATGACTGGATTGTCATGTCATTATTCAGCCTCTGTGATGCTTATTGCTGTGATCATAAAAATGAGTGTTGATGAGACCATCAATTTCGGATGCCGCCCTACGCTCGTATTTGTCCACCGCGTGGCCTTAGGAATATTATTAGGAATTAAAATAGGATGAATTCAAATAACAGAAATAAAATCTTGTTTGTGAGCGGTTGGCGGATATCAAAACAAGCGCAGTATTATTTTCAAAAGTTAACAATTATTGAGCTAGCCGTTGACGCAAGTTGTAGACAAGATGAAGGTTGAAGAATTGCTGAGAGGATAATTAATCATAGATAAATGACCGATGAATATCCGATGAAAATATGATGAATGGCGAATGAATGATCTATGATGGGCAAACAATAAGAGTTTTTTATTCCAACAACAATAGCTAGACGCCTCTTAAAATTATTGCCTTCAAATACCACGGGTTGTCCTAGCTTGAGGCCCGACAATAACTTCAGCTCAAACAATGAAATTTTTGTAACAAAATTCCAGACCTTCGCGACGAGGTCCATCGTCCCGTGTCTAAGGTCCACCCCGCAACTCAAAACAAATAAAATAGCACGCGCTAAAATAATAGTCACGTTTCAATTGAAATACTTGAGTCCAAATTCTAATCTGAAAAGTCGACACTTCACCAAATTGGAGCTGCATAGAATAACATGAATAATGGAACACAATCCCGTGCCTGCTAGTGAATAACTTGTGATATGTGAAAGTTTTTATATTTTGGAGTGCCTTTACTACCTGAGTTCGCGAAGTTGAAGGATTTAGTCCTCTTTGCTCCATAGAATAGAATAAATGAAATTGTATTTTTATTTCACCCTCGGAGGCAATGGGAGAAAATCGCTAGTATTTTCATGTAAATTGAAAGGATCACTTTGGGTATCGAAATTGATCAACCGGTAAAAGTTTTATTCTGACCTAAGAAAATGGAGCTAAAATACTAAAGAATTTTTTAAAGCGACAACATCCACTCGGTGAAGCTATTGGCTGACTTCCAAACCAGTGCCTTCGCACAAAATAATGACAAGAAATGTCGCAAATTCCTTCGGATTCATGTGCGACGTGCACGTGAAGATGAATATTTCAAGCCGAGTTTAATTCTTGAGTGTACAATTTAATCCATTAATAGCAAGCAATGGAATAGCAAGTATTCGAGTGGTAGCCTCTTGAATTAATATAATTCTTATATAGCCCACCGTAATTATAATATAATTATAGCCCATCGCAAATTTCTATAGAGCATTTCAAAACAGCTTGCAGTTGCTTTGCATACAAGCGGCTGGGAATAATATCACAGGGAATAATACAAGACTGCCAGTATAAAAAATACTTGAATTTTATTCTTGATATATTAGTTACAAATTCATTCGTACCTTAAACTGACGCCGAGCTCGATTGCTGCCGACATTCATAATTAATCAAACAAAATATTGTTCATGGAAAAACTCAATTCAATCAAAAAATGTATCCAACCTTCATGCGAATGTCTGAAAAGTGTCATAATCACTTGATTATTGGTGTCATCCGTGAAGAATTGGGGGAAGATTTGCATTAAAATTCAAAGTAAATTGCCGTTGCTGCAGATGAAAAATTGCTCTGATGAACACCGCAGTCGTTCGATATCGGTTATGTTGCGGCATCGAACCACTCTCGTCGAGCGCCAATTACAAGAAGAGGGATCGGAAGCTGTAAGATTTGCAAATATTTGATTTTAGCTCTAAAAACATAACCGAAAACTGATTGTGAGATTGAATAGTTATTCGGTCGAAAAAGTTTTGGAGAGTAACGAAAAGTCATTTGGTTTAGTCGGATCCGTCGGTATATTTTTCGAAACAATCTTTTTTCCGGCGCAATATAAATTTATAGAATTTTCGCATTATCATCTACGAGGTAAGCTATCAGAACATTCATTTGGCGAAAGTTTTTCCCATCTGAAAATATTTTCAATTGAAATTTAATTGACTTCATATTTAAATTTTTCTAGATTCTCTATTCCTTACAGTCTTTTGACTTCATATCCCACATATTACATAGCGTAAGCATCTTCTGTTTTTAATCATGCCATTCTACAGTTCATTCGCTCACCCTGCAGACAGGGCATTCTCCCTGCAACACATACTGCCGCTTGCACATTGCACATTCCGCAGTCGACTCATTCCAAGGGCTACGCATTCCGCAGTCTTCTCATTCCAAAAGCCACGCATTCCGCAGTCATCTCATTCCAAGAGCTACGCATTCCGCAGTCATCTCATTCCAAGAGCTACGCATTCCGCAGTCATCTCCTTCCAAGAGCTACGCATTCCGCAGTCATCTCATTCCAAGAGCTACGCATTCCGCAGTCATCTCATTCCAAGAGCTACGCATTCCGCAGTCATCTCATTCTAAGAGCTACGGATTCCGCAGTCCACGCAGCGCGTACGTGAGAATTGCGGACAAATGTAAACAGGAGGTTTCACCAACACGGAGAGCACGGAATGCAAATCCCAGCTTCGCCTCGGCATCTGTTGCTTACGCGACAGCAAATGTCAAGTGAAGATCATATTCAGGTCATAGGATTAAAGGTGGCCAATTAATCATCGATGGTCAGGTTCCCATAAACTGCATGGTAAAATATATGATCGGGAAGCCCATGTTACAGAGAAACACTTTTCATCAATCATGAGCGTGTTGGGCAATGGTTTTTCAAAGTCTCGCATACTGACTTTCAAATATAGAATTAAATTTAAGTTTAAGATACGCGGAATTGCATAATTTTTTCGCTAGAAAAGTTCCAATTTCAAGCAAAGCACGTTGATATGGTCACTATTCATTGCTTCAAGTTCTACTCATATAGTATTATTGAACTTTGTTTTTCATTGACATTTATTACCGTCTCTCGTATACTTCACATCAATTGCACGTGTAACTTTTCACCGATAACAGTTCCATGAATTCTCGGACTTTATATAAGATTTTCAAACCTTACTCGATTCTCAGAAAAATGAGAATTTTCCTTATATTATTAGTAAAAATACGATTTTTCCTGATATTATTAGTCTCCGGAAAACAAATTCCTAATTTTGTTAGTGAGAAACGATTGTTTTTTTTATGCATGTACAGCCTGATTGCTTCATTATTGCTCTGCGAGAGAGACGGAGACTAATCGGTGAAGATATTCGCTTGCTTAGAAGATTATTCTGCTTGCCCATTTGAGAAGATTATTCAATTTCTCACGGCTGTCATAATTTGAAATTAATCAAATTAACCAAACACACGCGCCCAGCTTTATAGTGCATTCATGAAAATCTTATTGAACACGAGGCGATGCGATGATGGAGTAATACAAGGTAAATATTACTCTAGGCCTAAAGTTAAATTTAAATAAATCGCATGTTCCACTAAATATAAAAAAATATTAACAACAAAGGTTCCAATCTGTGAGGAGATGTTTAATTATCTTCTAGGTAAATAAACCCGCTTCATATAAGTCCCTATTATTGAATTTATCTATGAATTAAAAATTATTCTATTCAATAGAATATTTAATCATTTTGAACCATTTTTTAGGATGCACATTGAAAAATTACAGACTTCGACTGCGTTAAATCTTCGCTTTTTTCGCTCGCTTAAATCTTCGGGCTCTTTAATTGATACTTACCCGTCAAAATGAACATTAGTTTAAAGTCTCAACTGACACTAGAATTCTTTCAGCCTGACGATAGGGCTGTAGGTACAGGGATAATTTATGACTCTATTGACATCGTTGCGTCTCACCTCTAGTAAATCCGCTTAGCTCTACAAACTCAGTCGGCGCTGCCTGACTAAACGATTCTCCTGCCTATGAATTATTCCGGCATTTGCTCGCTGTGCCTCCTGCTCGTTGTCATAGATTTCAACGAGCGCTGAAAACCATGGAAAAGCTTGCTAAGATCGTGACTTTCCAGTAATCGACCATAATTAATGGACAAATTTTTAATTTATTACGAAATGAATTGTTTTAAGAATTAATTGAATGAATTCTGATTTATAAGTTGAAAAATGAATAAATTTGTCAAAAATAGTGAAAAAAGTAATAAAAATTTGGCAAAGAAAATAACTTGGACGTGCCAATCCAGCAAAAAACAGCTTAGTCTCGACTAATGTGAAGTGCCCACTTTTTCAGCACGGTCTCCGTCCCAAATGACTTTCTTGGTAAACGCTTGATCTCACGAATGCTTGCCAGAGGGGACAAAATTTTCCTGTACATCATGCATGCTATTGGTACACGCCAATCTTATATTAAAGCGTTCGAAATGTATAGAACGATATATAGAACATATGCTCATCCTCTAGCCAATGAAATGCTTAGTCGTCTATACACACAAAAATGCTAATGAAACTTTTAAATTTGCATGTAGTTTATGTCATTTCTAAAAACTGCACACGATCCCCAATTACCAAGGCAGCGATTATCTCGCTCACATGCTCACAAATTTGGTTCATGCTTGAGCATGGGGCTAATCCAAAGGCAACAAAATGTACGATTAAAAAGATGAAAAAAGTAAAGCAAAATTGGAAAAATTTGCGAAGGCTAGTAAGATTATTTAAAAGTAGCAGCCTGCTCACGAGGCTGTAGGTGTAGGAAGGGAAGCTAATTTGATTAGGGAAGTAATTTTGAGTGAATTTTCACCCTACTTTCGACTTTAAATTGAGACTATTTCCATTTCAAGCCCATGGCGTTCAAAACAAGGACTCGATCAACAATATCACGCTCATAACACGAGGATTACCCGCTTTAGGCTTTTGACCTGTTAGGGTTCATAATTTTGCTAGAGTGTCGTAGCTGTAATTATATTCTTCATTAGGTTTGAGAGTTGTTCCAGTTTCTTGACACATGAGAGTTGTTCCAGTTTCTTGACACGTGAGAGTTGTTCCAACTCCACACGACAACGACAGACGTCGATGTCCAGAGTTGTGAACCTGTCAGCCTCGGCGTCGATGGCAATAAAGTTGTAATTCAATTATGTTGCTGTGTGCAAGTTCGTGAAGCAAGCCGCGTCAAGAGACTGCATCTGGAGTTCTCTGATTGCGACAGTTCAAATTGGATCTTATGCAGAAACAGAGTTATTTTTTATGATTTTTCAAATAAATAATGAGATTTTCAGGAAAAGCCTGATTTTTATTGCAAATGTTAAACTTATTGAAACAATTGAACGCACATATGTGTTCATTACGTTGTTGAAGGTAAGAGTTCTGCGATTAGTTTTTTTTTCCTAAAAAATTCTGATACAATTTTTCCTTGTTTTAAAAGTAAGCGTTTTAAGTTTCCGTTCAGAAAAAGCAAATGCTTGAAAGACTCAGTTTTATTTTCCGCGTGAGCTGATTCATGATGGTAATAGGCGAGAAAATTCTTTATTTTTAGTTCCTCTGCAGTCTTTGTGATGAATTAATTAATTCATGGAAACGCTGCCACAAAAGATGAATAAATTAAAAAAATAAATAAAATAAATACAAAATAAATAGATACGAATAAATTATTATATTATTTCAGCAGCCAGCTTTTTATTCTGGGATGCGCAATCCCGTCATCGAGCACACTCGAAAACTGTCGCACGCACTTGCTGACATATTGTCGACGTAAACCACGAAGAAAGACACTGTTCATAAGAAATTTTAATACAATTTTGCTCGATATGCTCAATTTCGTTTAATGGTGGGCAAAACTTTGAGGAGCGAGGAAAAAAATCAAAAGGAATTGAGGTCAAACAAAACACGATTACAAGCAAGATTCAAATAGTCTTTTCTTGAATGAAAAATTAATAAATGGCATTAATGCCATTATCCCTAATCTTGCTCGGTACTGCCTCCAAAAATTGCGGTAGCGACTCCACTTCACTATGCGTGGAGAGGCAATGGAGTTGCGCCTCGCTCTTGCGTCTGCCCAACCCGTAAATCCTGAAGAATCAAAAACGAAACGATGATTACAAAGATCACGAAAAAAAGCTCGGACGTTAAGAGGGCTCAATGCGAAAAGGGTCCTTTTCCAGGCAAAGTGAGAAAAGGCTGCGTATCGTTGCGAAAAGATATTCCGAGTCATTAAGAAGGGTTTAGCACACGTTTCGTATAAGTTTTAAGGTTATTATTGCAGTACAGTTAATAATTTATTCAATGTATTATGGAAAAGTTTCAATATTGATAATTACGGGCTTATTCGTTATTCGGGTCATAAGTGAAAGGGAACAGGATTTAGCACCTCATCACCGCCTACTCCGTGCCTACGAAGGTGGGGTGACGTATCTGAAGTACTAGAAAATCCCTCGGTGAGCGTGGGAGCGTAACCGTTCCTGCGTCTGGTACACACCCGCGCTGATGTTGCTGTAGTCGTTACCACCGTGGTAATCAGAAGTGCCGGAGGAGGTCATCGTAGTGCTGACAACACCAAATCCAGCACGTGCCCAATGCTCACGTCCAAATCCCAACCGTACTCGGGCAAGGCTTCCAAATTAAGCTTTTACTCCATGAATACTAAAACAGGTTCGAGGCTGTATGTACATATCGGTGGCGTTTCAGTGAAGATCCCACGTGAAGTCACAGCAGCACCATGGGAGTTACGTTCATGGAGTCAAGAGTCTAACTGCTGAAGATTCTTAAAACAGGGGTGAAGTTAAGCAGCACGGGTGATATTAGTTTCACCTCAAATGTACACGTTAAAACTGCACGATGCGTCACCCCAAATAAAGCGCATAGTAAGTAGTACTGAGGCTATGACCCGAAAAGCTTCAACTACTCAAAATTATCGAAAATTAATCTTAGTTTTTTGTTTAAATGGAGCCAAACTGTGTTGCACTTTTCGGAAATTGGTTTCAAAGAACGATGACAGAACGTGCTTGTCTCTTAGTCTGAATGTTTAACAACTTACACTGTACTTTGTACAATGTACGTAAATTGGTGACAAATAATGATGATGGAAAAAATTTGTCATTTGTTTCGTATGCTAAGCAAATGCCACCGTATTTGCAGGGGAGATTTGAATAATAGCGGATGTGGTGTAGCTATGACGTAGATACATCTTGATTAAGAAGTTTATTACGAAGACGGAAAGTGACTTACGGTCTTCAAAATTTGTCTCTGAGTCTGACGCCAGAAAATTGGCACGCAAGTTCTAAATCGTGTGAGTTTTTAACGTTTGAGATAAAGTTTATCTGCTCTAATGGGTTTTTAATATTTTGCTTCCATAAATTATTCACAGTGCTAGTCTGAGTGTACGTGATGCTGATTTAAATTCGTATTTAATGAAACAAACAAGTGTTCCTTAATATTCATAAACAAAAACCATTTATTCTGGGGAGATTTTAGTTTATAATTGAAAAACTGTTTTGTATGCTCCTTTAATTGAAGAAACGGTGTAATCGAACTCCTAATTAATTTGTTTCCATGTACTAGGTTTGATGCAATGTGTTGAAATGATTCAGGAACTGATTTCTTCGTGTTCATGTGACACATGAAAACTAATTCAAAAGCTCATGGACTATAAGAGAGGATGAACGATTGGTGGTCTCGGTGCCGGTTTTGACAGTTCGTAAATAGCTTGAATCTTCCCCTTGCAATTACTCATCATTTCGACCGAAGATTTTCTCCCTGCCACTGAAGTGTAATGGATGCGCCGCTTTGCATCGAATAGAGAGAGTTGATGTCGTGGAAAAAAATCGAGTGAGGAGGATCGAGTAGAGAACTCGTAGCCTTAATATTCTTCAGCGAATAGAAGTTATCAAATTCATTCATTTCTTGCTTTGAAGAGTTAAATAGAATTTTGAGTAAATATAATAACTATGTTGGCAGGGAAGTATTGTAAAAAAATAGTTGCCAATTGTTGCCATGTTCATCACGTTTCTCCGATACATAGTTTTTTAGAGCAAAATTAGTAGATAAAAATTCATCTATTGATAATTTCGGCTCATGAAAAATCTCGTGAAACTTCAATTTATAACATGAGATTCCGTTGCATGCTTCCATTCCATATTCAAATCTATCTAGAATTCTTTAAAGATTTAAAAGAAATCTACATGTCTACTAGGGAAATAAAGCCTTAATCAATATCTATATAACATCTCGTCATTCTGATCTGCTGCGAGCTGAGGTGATTTTATCCCTAACGATTTCTTGAAAATCAGTAAAGCCTCTTCTTCTTCATATAGCAACGCTCTTCATTGATGTTTTACAAGATATCAGGATTCAGATATTACTTATAAAGTAATACGTGCACGTTCCTCACGATCGTGGAGTCTTGATCATATCACGTACAAGTACAAAATTGATGCAGTCTTAATATTCCCACAAATAATGTCAACGCTTTCACATGCAATTTTTCCTAAGTTCAAAGTAATTGTTTTCCTATATGATTCACAGGAATTCTTTCGCACCACGTTCTGAAGCTGAGCGTGAAGATCATAATGACTTTGATCAAATTGGCACTTTCATCTTAACTCTTCTTTGATTAGAGAGACGTGCCTCACAAACCTAACTCAATAATACGGGGCGAGAACCTCTTAAGAGAGTTCCGTGAGTTGCTTCTACAATTGCGAGCCTGTCTGCTAAAATATACGAGAGGGACGGTTCAACTGATATTTTTCAAAAGGTTGAGCAAGTGTGCAATGTTAATAATTTCTAAAAAATATCTGCGAAACAGGTTACTGAACTTTTTGCGCTGAAGTGTTGTATGTGCGAGGGTGAAAATGTTATGATAATTTCAAATCTCCGCCCAAAATTATCTCCGCATCGCCCGATTTGTCGAAGAGGCTATAAGTAATCCTATGCCTTATAAAGGATTATTAATTAATGACATACAGAAAATGCATTGCAGATTACTGGAGGCAGAGTATGATCCCGGTTATTGATGAAGCACAGTGTGATTCACGGAAACTTCCAGTTATGTATTTCGCGCTAAAAAGCCAAATTGTGCAGGAAAAAAGCGCAGAGTATTTTATTTGAAAAGCATGAGAATGAGCGTTGGTGTCCCGCCTAGTCAGTTGCCAATATGCACTGGACAAGTGGGCAGCCTGCGTTTGCTGTCGAGGTGAACTGTTCCAATGGCCGTTCTATTATCGCTAATCAATGGGCATTCCGTACTCGGTTCCGTATTCGTCCTCCAGGTTGGGTTCCTGATGGGAAATCAATTGTTACGTGAGTGAACACATCTAGAACAAGTAGAAGTGTGAATGCTAGATGAAGGTAAGCGGACTGAAGAAGGATGGAGCCACGGCCCACACAGAGCGATGTTCAGTCGAACAAAATTTTGCAGAGCACCTCATTTCCTAGAGATGACACCTTCTTTGGTCGGCCCGATCACCGGTTTGACTCGGTGGGATTTTTTATGGGGCTATCTTACATGAATTGTTTACAATGACTGTCCAAGGACACTACTTCATTTGAAGAACAATATACGACAAGCTATCGCCAACATACCAGTCAATATGATTCAGCGAGTCAAACGGAACTTCAAAGCAAACTAAATGCATTGACAATGGGGACCATCATTTGTCCACTGTCATCTTCAAAACTAAATTATACAAAAATTCAGAAAATGTGTTTTACAATAAAAATATCTTAATGATATCTTCACTAGTCCTTTTTTTATTGAGCTTTCATATCAGGAAGTCTCCGTGAATCGTCCTGTTTTTTGTAAGAGTGATTTCATTTGAATTATTTCAATTTTGAATTAATTGTAATATTTCACGCTAATGGTTCATGACACAACTAATGATAGAACAATCCCTGATTCCAAAGAAATAAATGGATACTCCGATATTCTTCATAAGTAAAGAAGCTCTTTATAAACAAAAAAGAACGCAATTTCTCTTGTATGGGGTGCCATAGTCTTCGAGTTCGGACAATAATTATGTTGATAGGGTAGAGTTTAATTTCGTAAATTTGGTACTAACTTGCCGCACAATAGGGTAACATGGGGCACTGAGCCCTCTGCGGGTCATGCGCCCATAGCGGGTTTCTCGCTAAATTTGGCAGATATTGGTCCGTGTTCTATATATAGTTTCGTGTCGATAGTTTCACTGGGATGAAGTGTACGGATTTACGTTTTGCTAAGTGTTTGCGTTATTAAGTTATTTGTGAATAACTGTTTTAGTCCAGATAAAAAATTTTTTGCTGCTAAATAAATTTTTTTTCAATTCTGTAGATGAAGCTTTTGAAATTACTGTTAATTATATTTTCAAAGTAATATCTATAGGGATAATTTTGAGATCAAGTTTAGACTATTAGCTTTTAAAATAGAATGTTGACCCGATATAAATTGAAATGATACCTAGTGAGGCAACGGGCCCACGCGTGTCACGGGGCAAAGCGCCCATGGTGAAGTCTTGTGTTATACATCATTAGATTTGTCTCAATGACCTTTTCAAACTATGACTAGCTTTTTGAATTACGTATTAAGCTTCATAATGCATGATTTTTTATTTGCCGCCTCAAGGCAGCAGGTCTAGTTTCTAGTTATGCGTATTTATGACCTCTTATCGAGTTATTGACTCTTGCCTTGCCAAAAGTTGATTTCAGCCTATACACCAATGAGCCAAAAGTTGATGAGTTTTTATTGTGTTGGCTGAAATCACGATTAGGTACGAATTCTCTGCACATAATATCTGGATTATGGACGAAACTGGAACGAAGCTTTTTTCTGAAATAATATAATTTTTCTAGTCAAGGATACATTTTTTCATGTCAAGGACGAATTTTTTATTGCAAGGATATATTTTTCAAGTCAAGGATATATATTTTTATGTCAATGAAATATATTTCTTCACGTCAGTGATAGATTTTTTAAGCCAAGAGTATATTTTTTAAAGTTAAGTATATGATTTTTTGAGTTGTTAAAAAATGAGTATATGTCATATTTTTTATTACATTTTCTTTTTTTTAACTGAAAAGTGTTGTTTTTTCATTTTTAAACGAAAAATATGCATATGTGGTAAAGGGACCAAGTGTGGGCGCCTTGCCCCAAGCCCATGGGCCCGTTACCCCAGGGGTGGGGCAATTGGCCCATTTTGACACTTTTTACAAAATAGTGTTTCATTAAATACTGAATAAACATATAGGCGTGTAATTCACATCATAGATTCCTCATTGCTTGTACCTTTAAACAAAACAAAGAACCACCTCGTATCAATCAAAATTTAATAAAAAATTTAGTTTAAAAAAAGGGGGGGTCGCGCTGCCCCATGTTGCCCTATAAAATTATTGCATGAATATGGATAAAATGTGTGATACAAAGAAGCACAAACATTAGCCTAAGAAGAAGCGTTGTTTCTCACTTGTTTGCGAGATGGGCGGAATTTTCATTAAATAGCTGAGTCTGGATCTTTCTGAAATATATTTAAAAAAAATGCAAACAATTGGACACGGCCTGATAAAATCATGGGAGGATAAGACATGCCCTACGATTATAATGTCGCACAATAATTTTATTTCATGTTAGATGGAACATTAGGATTCACCGTCATATCAATCATTTTTATTGTAAAACGTGCGTCTTGTTGCAAAGTATTCTCGTTCTTGGAATCGATGCCAGTAATTGATACGTGTAACTGCGTGTTACGTATGGCGGTTCTTTAATTAAGCTAATCCCACCAATCACAGACGAGAAATCGGCCGCTACTTGTACTAAAGACCCCGTTCAGGATCATAAATTACAGTTAACTTCGTCATTAGTAAGAAGGCAAAAATAAAAATAAAAAAGAATGGATAAACACAAACCTAGATGCGGTACAAAAAATGCCTGAACCATTAACACTATTCTAAACGCGATGACACACTCATGTTTGCGCCCTTGTTCCTCCCATTAACTCTGTTCTAGACACGATGACACACATGTTTGCGCCCGTGTTCCTCCCATTAACTCTGTTCTAGACACGATGACACACAAGTTTGCGCCCGTGTCCCTCCCATTAACTATGTTCTAGACACGATGACACACATGTTTGCGCCCGTGTCCCTCCCATTAACTCTGTTCTAAACACGACGACACACATGTTTGCGCTCTTGTTCCTCCCATTAACTCTGTTCTAGACACGATGACACACATGTTTGCGCCCGTGTCCCTCCCATTAACTCTGTTCTAGACACGATGACGCACATGTTTGCGCCCTTGTTCCTCCCATTAACTCTGTTCTAGACACGATGACACACATATTTGCACCCTTGTTCCTCCCATTAACTCTGTTCTAGACACGATGACACACATGTTTGCGCCCGTCCCTCCCATTAACTCTGTTCTAGACACGATGACACACATGTTTGCGCCCTTGTTCCTCCCATTAACTCTGTTCTAGACAGTGTCCCTCCCATTAACTCTGTTCTAGACACGATGACACACATGTTTGCGCCCTTTTCCCTCCCATTAACTCCATCCTAGACACGATGACACACATGTTTGCGCCCTTGTTCCTCCCATTAACTCCGTCCTAGACACGATGTCACACATGTTTGCTCCCGGGCCGCTTCCTCCTTCATCTCCAGCGCTGCTGCTCTCATTTTCTCATTAGATGCCTCTAGGCGACAGCTTTTTTACTCAAATTCCACTGATGAGGTGCAGAATAAAAGACGGAATTCTTACTTGGATATCACTGAATGACACTCGTTAACTCAAAGGCTAATTCAATGTCGTTCATCATGAGTCGAGCTTTATTCCATTTTGTCACTGATTTAAATGTATCAATATTGGACTGTTTTTATTCTTCCAGTTACAAATATGCAATCAGGAATGAAATTTCAGACGGGAATTCAAAATTTCAGTTCCATGCAAGCTTGTTCACTTTGAATATCGTTCGTTGAAACACTGAACACAGAAATACTTCCAGCTTCGTGCTGTAGAATGCACTGCAGTGCACGGCGTATCTTGCTGTTGAATGCACTGCAATGCACGGCGTATCGACACGCTGTATCGACAGCTTCAGGCAGCTTCGTTGTCACTTTAAAACATTTCTCGAAATTCCAGGCGAGCGAGATCGGAGTGCGCAAATTTGGCCTGAGTTAACGTGCTTAAAAGAGAGAAGGTGATATCCGTTCCCAGATATAGTATCGGGAACGGATATAGTATAGTAGAATATAGTATCCTTAGTATTTGTTTGGGACATAGCAGTCCCAGGTCACGATGGATCGCCGCCTCTGATTATCGTTCATCCGCCCTCATTTGGGCCACCTGATGCACGATGCTGTTGCTTGCTTCTCGCCGCTGGTAGTGTTGCAGGGGATGTCGATCTAGGA
>NW_025945073.1:184231-243334 GCF_000764305.2 Hyalella azteca | reverse complement strand
CCCTTCCTTGCGTCCTTAGTTGCTGTGACACTGCACTGCCAGGGATCTCTGGCTCTGCAGCTGTTGCTGTGATTTCTGCTGTTGTTCGTGCAATGTCAACAGCTGCTGCATTTGTTGTTGAATCTGATCTACTTGCCTCTGTAGGCCTAAAAAAGGGCTGCGCTTGATATCGAGTCCTGTTTGTTCTTCTTCACTCCGGTAGATTGTGTTGGCCGGTGCGGAAATTTTTGGGACTGCTCTGTACCTTTGATTTCGATAGATTCGCCCTTCCCAGAACTGATTTTTTTTTAACCATGTAATTTCTTTCAGATGTTTTGGGTTTGGCAGTATAATCTATCCTGTGTTCCGAGGAGGAACTATCCGGGTCACGTCTCTCTTCGGCATTACCACTCAACTGCAGGTTGACTTTAAGGTGGTGAAACCGACAAAAATCATGTTTGAAAGTTACATTTTTGATAGTATTCCAGCATAGGAACGGATGGTAATATTGACAGTCTCTCCCTTTTTTGCATCCGCGTTGGTTTTTGCTTCCAAATGTTGCAAATTTTTGACAGATCTTAGGGTGAGAATAGTTACAGTTAATTTCCTCATTATCCCAATCGCACTTGCCCTGAAGATATCTCCAGCAAACGCGTTTCTTAACAGTTAAATGCTTCTTGTTCGAGGCATTTAAAGAGGAGAGGGGAGGGGCAAGGCTACGGTCAAGGCTCGGGGTAGGCGGAGCATGTCGGGCAGCAGTGAGGGATGAGGGGGAGGAAGTAGAGGGAGTGAGGGGAGTTGAGGGTAGACGCGTCTTAGTCGAACAGAGAGACCCATTCACGATAGGCCTTCTTCTCTCAGACGCTCGAACCGTTTGCACACTCTCCATGGCTTCTCCCGCCCACCTCTCGTTCATAACGCATTTTCTACACATGAATGATGTTCTCGTTTTTAAATATCTTGCAAGTTGGTATTCTGGAAGTTGTGAACATTCGAAGTGACAAAATTGTCTGCATGTGTTACATCTTAATGCCAATTGTCCAAAATTGCATTTGTTGCATTCCAGGCATTCTCCGGCAGGTTTACTAACACAGACTTTGGCTGCCATGTTTCACAATCAATTGGTAACTTACTCACTTTTTACTGACTTTACTTAATTCCAGACTATTCACTGGAACACTTCAGTATAGTATGGGTCAACAGAGTTTAATCGTACTCAATTTTTTCTCAATCAATCGTTACCTGCACTCAATTTTTAATGGCAGTTCTCAGTTTTTCAATAGGGAAGAGATTGCAACAGAAATAATCTGGTGTTGGCGCAGCAATATAACACCCAATCTGATCATGATTAGAAAGCGTAGACTTGTTCTAAATATTTGTAATCAGAATCGTAAAATGCTTCATATCCCAGATTAGAACTTCTATTGATTATTTTATAATGATTCGCTGAAGTGAATCATACTCAATAAATAAAATGAAATAACTGAATATTAGCTTAACTGTAAAATACACAATTATAAATAATTGAAAGTGGCCAACTGAGAATTTAAGCACCATCCCAAAAACTATCACAAAAACAAACATATCCATTACAATTTCCATGCTGTCGCTAATCGCAATTGCAACCCCAGCAATCACACATATTCTACACAATTGATTAAAAATGAGAAATTAATTTAAATCTACGCATTATTGTCAATCAAAATAATCATGAAAACGGTATTATAGAGTTAGTTGATAGGCTCTACACGCCACTCCGTTTGAGGGAGTCTCTTATGAATATTTCAGCGTTGCTCTGGCCGATGTGGCGATGGATTGCGTGACATATAATGGCAGGGCAGAGAGAAAAGCCGCGTCTACGAACGAGGCTAAAGTGAACGACTGAACTGATCGATGAAGGGAAACCTTATGGATGAGTGGAACCTTAGAGATTGTTGGCTTAAACTTAGCGACACGCCAGCGTCTTTGAAAGAAAACGAAATGCAATCAAGAATAAATATCAAAATGATGATCATATTACTAATGAATGACATAAGTAATATTAGTGATAAGAGTAATATTAACAAAATGAAATTCGCCAAATTTTTTAGCTTAAAATGGACGAGCTCCCACCGAACATGAATCAGTGATTGAGCGTTAAAATTAAGAGTATACACGAGTATCATATTTCATAAACTGAAATAATTATAACCCGCGGCAAAGTTATTAGTAGTTTTGTATAATTAAAATAATAGAAAAGAAGAACATGGGCTCGCAATTTACATGCAAATTTGTTTGCAGTAAGTTGGTTTTGTGTCGCCTGAGGCTGGCTATGAAATGAAGGTTTTTAGATAAAACTTTAAAAGCATGAAAATTGCAGTCTCGAGTTATTTTACTGTATTAATTGCATTTCAAAGTACCGTCATTACATTATTGACTGGGAATTAAGTAATACATTTTCCATCAATTTTCTCTTTCTTTGTGTTTTTTTTCTAAACGGTGGCCATTACCATGAAAACTGTTTAAAAATATACGTTATAAAATAGAAAATCGCATGAAATACTAATTATGCATATAATTAATTAGTTAATCAATTCATAATTGAACAAATTAATAAATATAGTTAATTACATTATCATAGAGGAATGCTGATAGTGCTACACTATTTACACTAGATACATTATTTTAGATCGCCCCATACGCTGATCACCGCTCAAATTATTCAGTTCGCGCGGAAGAATTTCTCGAGCAAATTTCTGCGATGTACAAAAATTGGAAACAAATGGTGGCGTATTATGAGTTATATGAGCAAATTTTTGACGGCATATGGAGGCGTATTTTTCGTTTGGAAGCGGGATCCAGAAGACACGTGTATAGGTGAATTTTGTGCTCTGGGTGCGTAAATATAAAGGCACATGGAGGCGTATTATCTGTTCCGAGAGTTTTCTACTTTTGAAGACATATCAAAGCTCGTCATCTGTTCCGAGAGGATATTTTTGAAGACACATCAAGGCTCATCATCTGTTCCGGAAGCGTATTTTTGGTCTCGACAAATCTTTCCTAAGGACTCTGGAGCTGCAATCCGTGCTTCCCGACGAGTTTTCTTTTGCGTCAAAACAATTCAAAGATTTTCTCGCATTCGATGTTTTACCGGGACTTGCTTCAGTCCGTCTGTTTGCCGGGACTTGCTTCAGTCCGTCGGTTTTCCGGGACTTGCTTCAGTTCGTCGGTTTTCCGGGACTTGCTTCAGTCCGTCGTTTTGCTGGGGCTTGCTTCTGTCCGTCGGTTTGCCGGGGCTTGCTTCAGTCCGTCGGTTTTCCGGGACTTGCTTCAGTCCGTCGGTTTGCCGGGGCTTGCTTCAGTCCGTCGGTTTGCCGAGACTTGCTTCAGTCCGTCGGTTTTCCGGGACTTGCTTCAGTTCGTCGTTTTGCCGGGGCTTGCTTCAGTCCGTCGGTTTGCCGGGACTCGTTTTTTCGTGCAAAGTACTGCCTACGAAGGCAAAGAGAGTAAATGTTCATTTTTCAAGACTGTAAAGAATTTTACTGAATATACTTCTCCCTTTTACATAAGGATGGGACCTTTTTGGTAGGACCAGAGTTGATAAGCTCAGGCTAAATTCAGTTTTAACCAAACTTGCCTCAGATTGTTCAGACATTAGGTACGTTACGATCATTTTATTGCTTGTTAACCTCGATTATTTTCTCTATATTGTTTATAATTTCGAATAACCTCAACTTTGTGTTCAAATTGTTCATTCTTTGTTTTCAGAAACCGTTACAATCCACAACGAGTTTTCATTCTGAACAATCCCTCGAACAAAGAGCCATATTCTTTATAAAGACAATGCACTTTAGAAACATTCCTGATTTTAAGAGGCGATTTGTTTTGTAGGCTTTTCAATTTTTCGAGACAGTGTTTTGGAGGAAATTTTGTTTTTCGACGCGATGTGTTGGAGGGGCAGCTTAATTTCTAGGTAATATCTCTTCTGTTAATTTATGGTATAAGTAATATCTTTGTGCTGAAATGTGGGGAACGATTTCATCGGACCTCTGATCGAACTCGTCTCCCTTCATAAGGATATTGATAAAAAATGCCAAATAAATATTCAGTTATTCGCGTAACGTGAAATTAAAGTAATAAATACCTTTAAAGCCTCCTCAAGCATAACTAGGTAGTAATCCTAACTACGTACAGTGACAGAATCAGTAACTCAGCAGCAGTCATGCCTACGTACAGGACTGCAGCAGTAGCATGACAGCAGTAGCATGACAGCAGTAGCATGGCAGCAGTAGCATGACAGCAGTAGCATGGCAGCAGTAGCATGGCAGCAGTAGCATGGCAGCAGTAGCATGACAGCAGTAGCATGGCAGCAGTAGCATGACAGCCGTAGCATGACAGCAATAAGCTATTCAATTATTATTCGCCCATAATCATTGCTCCAGGTCAGAACTTCTCCCGATATCTAATGTCGTTCAAGTTTGCATTGCTATCTAAGCGATTATTTATGACGAGGTCTGGCAGCTTAATATCCCGTGAAATCGATGCCAGTTCCGCTACGGACTTCCTATTTAACAAAAAGTTACCCAGCAAACATGACTAACTCTCATTTTACCTAAGTATAATTCAACTATTTATATTTTATTGACAGATTTTTTACCATGTTACGAGATATTTATTGCAATATTTATCTGGATATCCTTCAAAAATCTATAATTAATTACCTAATATATATTAATATATAATATTTCTCAGAATATAATATAATATATTTCTCAGAATAAATTCAACATATCCTAAAGCAAATATATAATTATTGTCTAGGCCTGTTGGACTGATCCGTATCATGTATACTGATGAGGTCGAGCGGCGCGCGTGATGGTAATGCTAATAGTAGTATAGATAATAGGTGTACCGTCACACTTTGCATAAACAACTTAAATCATAGGTTACCACAACCATTTACCCCAAATCTTGCCCAACAAAATTAACTAATTACCCCTGATCCTTCAATATTATTACGAACAATTACCTCAAATCTTACCCAACAAAGTTAACCAATTACCTTCAATATTATTACGATCAATTACCCCCGAATCTGCATAAACAGCTTAACAGGGTTTGCCTCATGGTAATGCTAATGATTACCGTGAGAGTATTACCTCATGGTAATGCTAATGATTACCGTGATAGTATTACCTCATGGTAATACGTATGACGGCCACTGCTAATTCGATGCATCATTACAACGCATGAATGCACCGTAAGTTACCATGAAGTATCAGAGACGCTGATGAAGTTTTGTTGGTGCGCGACAATAAATTCTGTATCTAGAATCCCAGCAATAACATTTTATGGATGACAACCTGGGAAGACATCAGGAGAAAAGGTTGATAATCTGCTGTAAAATCCTGGTATAGACACGATCGCATATATTGACAACACATTTAAGGGGACCGGCTACCCTCCGGAAAAACTTCTACAGTTATCATTCGATCATCATGAAACTTCACATACGTACGTAAAATGTAAAAATAAGAACATTTTGCTTCTATGAATGTTTCGAAAAAATTGATAGAAAACGTGAAATTTATAGAAAACTACTAAAAAGGGGTACTTTAGAAAATCTATCTCCTCCTACAAATATCATCCTACAACATTGTGACACGTATCATTCGATTTGTAAAGACCATACCTATCGACTCTCACATCACTTTTTTCATTTTCAACATAGTTTTTTTTATGGCGTTTTTTCCCATTTTTCTCATTTTTCCCCCATCCCCCCCCCCTTCTCCCTCATATAAAAAAACGAACCAGACAGAAATTCAAAAAAGTGATGTGACAATCGATAGGTATGGTCTTTACGGATCGAATGGTATATGTCTCATTGCTGTAGCTTGAAAACTATAGGAGGTGATAGGTTTGCCGTGAGACCAATCGGAGGTTTTCACCACGCCCAAAAACTGCCGGGCGGCACGTAAAATGAGGTAAAAGAGTCGTAACGTAGCCAACATACAGTAACTAAGCCTTAAAACTAAGTGAGGAAGGCATAGAGCGAGTGGCTGCACCCTCTCACCTCGCTGTCATGATGGGCACTGAAAGATCTGGCTGCAGCTGGCAGTATATGAAGTCACGCCCCGTAATTACTGCCTTAGCAATTTTTTAAGGCCGCCCCCCACCGCCCCCCGTTCCATGGGGCGTGGTGAACGTAAAAATGGAGGTAGAAAGATGATTCTGCTACTAATGGAAGCGTCAGAAAGTAAGCTTTAAGATGAGTATAAGCACCGGATAATGCCATAATTGGCCGCTCTACGTCAGACGTTCCTTTTTAGTGTGTCCAGCTTTCTAATTAATCCCATAGGCTTTAGTGAAGGGCTCTAAAAACTCCCCCCCTTCGGGGGGCTGTTACGAAATCATTTTTCGACGTAGAGGGATGATTCTGGTACCGTTGGATGCGTCAAAAAGTAAGCTTTAAGATGAGCACAAAAACCGGAAAACGCCATTGTTGAAAATTTTATGGTAGCCGGTACCCTTAAGGTATTGACAAAATAGTAATAGTATTAGTAATGATATTCGGGAGCGTTGTGATCAACTTTCGCTCGTCACTTGTTGATTTTTTTTCAGCTACATGGTATTTCCACCAGTGATGGAACTGAGGTTTGGTATTCTTTAGGTTTCTGGTCTGAGGAAATAACCACAATAATTATTACAAATTTTGTTCATACATTTTAGTGTTAGAAATAATTACGGTCAATTTTTTGTGAAAAATTGGGCTTAGGGTAAAAAAATTTTGTTACAAAATTGGGCGCTAAGGAATTTACATATGTACGGGCGGAGGGAATTTAAATCATAGAAACTAATGAGATGTTTTGTTTTGATTGCAATGTTAGTATTGCCCGCCAGTAATAAGAAGAAAATATGTTCGCGTATGAATCACAAATGCGACTAACTATTTTCAAACTACTTAAAAACCGAAAATTCATTTTACAAAACGAATAAAATGCTACATGTATAAATTTCGAATAATAATCAAAGGTTGCATGAAAACTAAAAAAGAAAATCTGACTTGGTCTGTCTCACGTGCAGTGAAATAATTCAAATTAAGTGTAAATGTGCAACGGACGTCATTCGCAATTAATGGAAAACTATACGTTCCTTTTTTCACCATCCTCATCACCTGAAAACACTTATTTGTGAAGCATTAACTTGATACTTCTTAGCTCAATCGGACTCCAAGGCACAATGTCTCGTCATTGTAAACGACATCGTACAGACCTGGTGATCTGTCATGGTGATACAGACCTGGTGATCTGTCATGGTGATACAGACCTGGTGATCTGTCATGGTGATACAGACCTGGTGATCTGTCATGGTGATACAGACCCGGTGATCTGTCATGGTGATACAGACCCGGTGATCTGTCATGGTGATACAGACCCGGTGATCTGTCATGGTGATACAGACCCGGTGATCTGTCATGGTGATACAGACATGGTGATCTGTCATGGTGATACAGACATGGTGATCTGTCATGGTGATTACAGTTACACTAAAAGTCCTACGAAATGGCACGCCTCGCCATCTCGGTGTGATGGCTCCAAGACGATCCTATTGCTGCTGGTGACAGCTCTGCCCGGCATTCTCTGTAAAGGTGAGCAGTTAACAACTATATTAATGTATAGGTACTAGTCAACAGTATAATGAAATGTTGAGATAATGTGACAGCTGTGCCCGGCATTCTCTGTAAAGGTGATCAGTGTTAACAATTATATTAATGTATAGGAATTAATGAACAGTATAATTAAATGTTGAGAATATTTGATAGCGCTGCAATGCATTCTCTGTAAAGATGAGCAGTTAAGAATTATATTAATGTATAGGTACTAGTGAACAGTCTAATTAAATGTTGAGATAATTTGACAGCTCTGCAATGCATTCACTGTAAAGGTAAGCGGTTAAGAATTATATTAGTGTTTATGTACCACTAAACTGTATTATAAAATGCTAAGGTAATTTGAAGTGGAGTTAGCAATTTAACACAAACAAAGGTTTCTTGTGGTTTCTTCACTGCATATCGGGCAACTCTCATTTAGACAATTTATCATAAAATTCTTTTCTAAACGTTACTTAACAGGATAATATATTTACTCACATGTCAAAACGAAGTTCAAGCTAGATGAACTACAAGCATTTACACGCAGCATTGTGTTTCAAACCCACATACAATAAATAGATAATCGGCTTCAATCTTTGTCCAACGATCGGTCCTGCTCAATTCACAATCAAATTTCGAGTGTAAATCCGATTTGTAGCCTCACATATTGCCCCCCGGGGGACGAGTGATCAAGGCTCAAGCCGTTCTTTATTGCCGCGGTATCGCTGCAGGTCGCGCAGCTCGGTCATTATCTATCGGGTTCAGGAGCATTAAACTTGACCATGAGCTTCGGGTCACCGAGCCTAAAACTGCGACAAAAAATACATCTTATATGTACTGAACACTAAACTCTTTATACTTTATCAGCTTTATCTGCACAAACAGAATATAAACAAGACAAACGACGAGCAAGTTTTGAATGACTGAGTAATTATGGTGATAATGAGAGAAAGAATATAAGAGAACAAGAGAAAGAAGTGCAAAAGAAGTGAAATTGGTTCTAATAAGATTTGGCCGACTGTGTCGCACACCTACTCACGGGCTCTAAAAATTTAAGTTACGGATTTGGAGTTGTCTGCGCAGCATTGTAGACCCGAAATATTTGTCATTGAGCATCAAGGTATTTATATATATACAATGATGGGTCTGAAGAACCCCCCCCCCAAAAAAAAAAACATTCCAACCAATTCTTGCAACATGAAGTGCTACGATGTCAATTTTGGCTGAAACGTCATTTTTTTATTAAGCAGTAATGCAATCTGAATTAATTAGTTATTCACTTGTATCAAAATTTTTGTTACATATTACAGGATTTAGTGTTAAACTTTTTGTAATTATATTTGCAGAAAATATATTGTCCGAAGACCTTCAAAAATTTCTGGAAACTGTGTAATGATAATTTCGTCTAAGGCTTAAAATCGTCTAATGTGGGTAATTTTCAGTAGATCCATACACATAAATTGCATATCATGGTTGGTCCACTCTGTCATGAAAAAAAGTTCAATCGAATTTTATTTAAACATTTACTGCTAACTTCATTAGTATTTTTTATACATATATTATCTTCAAGCTTAGGTAGACTCAACTCACATTGGCTGAAATTTCAATTTTACTGCACTCGATTCTATACCTTGTGATTATTTTCTAGCAATTCCCTTAAATTTTGCGATCGGAATAATGAAATTAATACAAGTGTTCGCTTAGCTCTCAACTGAGTGCGGCTGCAATTAGATTAAAACTTTCAAATGTCATCGACTCAGCGTCAACGAGGGAGTTGCTTCATTAATTAATTTACTTTTGTTCAGATGCTTGACAACAGAAATCAGTTGCACTATTGGAAAAGATTACACATTTTTGGTGGCCAACCGTCGGCCATTGTCAAAGAAAATGGCCGTGAAATTTGTCAATGAGGTTGTACAACAGAGAAGGAAATTCAATACCGAAGAGAAGGCGGCAGCGTATCGCACTGCCGCTGCCGCCGGAAATAGACAAGGAGCCTGGCTATCCGATATACTCCCGCTGGTCTAAATTCGTACAGATTCTTCATGTCGTATATTCATTTAGAAACATCGTAACAGAAGTTTTTTATTGTATGTATGTATAAAGAATCGTTGAATCTGCAGTTCATCGTACTATGGGTCAGTAATGAGATAGTTGTCACTTTGATGTTGTATCATAAATTTAAAACACTTATGTGAGCATCGCGTGCCCACCATTCTTATGTTAAATAATGCTACAGATCTTTTCATTTTACACTTGTACCCCGAATCACAGATTAAATGTTACTGATAAATGCCAGGCATCATATATTTTGTCGTCACTGGCGAGCTCACAAAGCGATATAAAATATAAATATATTATATATCATGTTATTTGCTCGTGTTCTGTTCGTATTGGTGCAGTTTTTGATGGAGATTGCAAGGAGCGCAATCTCCTTGAGAAATCTTCACTAAACTCCGGAAATTTCGTTAATAATTCGGACTGCGTCTTCTTGTCCAGCAGACTTTGAGCGTAAATTGGCTGCGTAAATCAGCCAGAAACACGAACCCTTGCAATAAAAAAGCAGACAGCACTTCACCCGGTGGAGCTCATGCACCTTAATTTGATAAGGAAATTGATTCAGATTATCGAATAGTGCTTGAAGGTTTGGTAAAAGATATAAAGTATCTCCTGAGACATTATTACTCCCTCGAAACGACCACCAGGAAAATGACGTTGAAAACCAAACTTTTGATTGAAATCAATTCAACGTAAGAAATTTTTATTCAACGTTGATTGAACGTCATTTGTCTGGTGGTTTAGTTTCATGGCTCTTGATAAGCCAACCGATGCGTATTAATTTCAATTCTGCAAGATTCTTGGCGATCTGGTCCCTGGATCAGAATATCCAAAATCAGCGATTTGTTTTCCCAGACCGAGGAATGAATTAAGCGTTATCTGATTTAATGTCAGTTCATCCAAATAATATAAAAAGCTTCCTGGGTTAATCTAAATAAGCGAAGCGCCGGCATGCTATGATCTGAACAGGTTAGTAGGAGCTTTTCAGCGACTTTTTCGGCCCAATTGGAGACACAAACCAAACGGAGGCTTTGCAATTGTGCTGCATTCCAATTATAAATAAATAATTGAAGCAAGCAAACTTCTAAACCTTTAAAATCCAAGTTTGTCAGAGCTCATTTATTAAGCTTAACTTTAGGATCAGTTACGTGACTAAGGTCGTGAAGGATAAGTAAGACATAACTGTCTAGATAACATATCTTGAAATAAAGGGTGGTTATACATGAGAGTTACGATACAGGTAGAGGCTACGGCGTCGGCCATTAGGTCGGATAACTCAACTAACGCGTTACATTGCGGAGCGCTTATTAACTACTGCGGGGGGCTCTTACTAAGGTTACCAGCCCTTATATAGCCTTCGGCTTCCGCCCACAACTAAGGCCTTGATCGCGTGATCTACCACGTGAAATCTTCTAGATGGTGACTCATGTCTAGTACTTTTCCATCAATCTCTCTAAGTCAAGGGAATATTACGTCCCAATTACATATGATCTAATCATATAATACAATTATAATGATTAAAGTGAGACGTCAGATTGACATCGGTCAACTTTGCAGAAATAGAAAGTTGATCACGACGGAGAGCATCTATGCCTTTTTGGAAAGAAAATAAAAAACGGTGTGATATTTTTTCATATGAATGAAATTCAAACATACATTAGAGATAACAAATTATAAATTCGAATTTTCTCGTCACTGAATTTTTTATCAGTCGAGATTATACGGAGAATTTTTACTACAATCAACATTTTTTCCTTCGATATTCCTTTAACGGATACTAAAAAATTATATTGCTCGATTATAAAGAATCGTGGCATTCGAGCGTTTTGAGGCGTTAAATTTAATAGATTGGACTCATTTTTAATGTTTATAGAGTTGTCGTCTAACTTCACAAAAGATTAGTTAATAATGGTTGAATTGTTTTCATTCATTTCTTTGTGCTTTTCTATGCTGTCTGTTGACATTAGCAAGTAAATATCAGAAGATCTGATTGATATCATGAATACGTTCTATTTTTACAACACTTTTCTTTAACTTCATTTCTGGTTGTTTGTTTATTTATTTGTCTGTTACAAACCTTATAAGCGATATTTAACACACTTCTACCTGTCCAATCGATCTGAAATTTGGAGACGACCCATGAATCAATTGACAGGATAAATATTTTTATACTTGAAAAAAATTTTTCAATATTAAAAAACAAATATTTTAAAAATAATTTTTTTAATATTATAAAATAAGATAAGAAATTCATTGCATATACAAAAAATAATGAATATTGAATTTAAATTTTAATAGAAGATGACTGAATTTCCGACTTCAGTTATTAACCATAACCATCTTCAACGAATCAGGAAAATAAGAAAGGATTTGCTACTAGAAACTGAACAGGCTTTATTTAATTAAGTACAAAGGATGGATCAACGGCTGGCTCGGTCATCCATGGCTGGCCATGAACATCACACGGTACACGCCTGCAAGTAAACAAACCCAAACTTGAGAATTGGTTGAATACAGTACATGGCCAATTAATATCAGTGTTCAACAAAAAATCGGTGGAATTCACAAATTAATAACGGTCCAAGTCCTAAAGGATCATCCAATTTTGAATAATTGGCTAGGAGCGAGGTAAGCAGGTTCTGGCCAAGAATCAAGCCTCACCTCTGACGTCTCCGAAGCTTCAAGGAGTGTAGCTTCCAGGAGTGTAGCACCACCGTGACCACAGCTGCCGAGCAGGAGAACGTCTGAGCTCCAGGTAGGGGAACCACGCTCTTGTCGAGCCACCACAACGCCAGATCAAGAGGAGAGCAGGACCGCGGCCGAGGTAAGATGCTGCAGGTATGCCTTCCAAAAAAACTGCTAGGCAACACAGGTGAAAGCGGGAGCACCGTGCGGTTAGGCTGGTATAGGAAATCTGATTGTTCTTGCTGCTATTATTCTTCTTCGGGTTCGGCTTGACACCGGCCAGAAAAGCGGAATATTTACCACAAATAAATTTAATGAATTTAATGAATTCCACCAGATTTTGTACATTGCACAAGGTGTAGCATTGGAAACACTGGCCTCTTTAGAAGTGTTGTCTTTAAAAAGTAATTTTTGAACGCATATTATTATTTTTATGAATACGTTTCTTCGTCCACGCGCGAATGAACCTCGTCATTACTCGCATCACTCACCAAAGTAATACTTGGCGATTCCGAATAAAAACAAATTAATCATGAGCATATAATGTCTTACATTCTCTTTCAACATATTGAGAAGGCATTTTGATAAATAACCATCCATCTTTTTTACTTCAATGCGGTTTCATTCAGTATATGATGGCTACTGGAGCACGAATTGAATAGATTAGTTCACGAATAAGTAATTGTATGGAATTGATTTTCCTGTCGTCTCTGCAGAATTATAGAGTTTAAAGCTGTAGACGAGCAACTTGTGTTCAGACGAGCAACGTGTGTGCCGCTTCTGATAAATTACTCAATACGTTTCATACTTAAGAGGAATTTAAAAGCTGTTAAACTACAGGCTATGATTACTTTTGCTAGAGACTTACGTGTAATTCACCTTTCAGTAAGCTAGAGACTGGAATTATTGCTACAGACTAGCGAGTAATTCACCTGTTGAGATGCTACAGACTAGAACGTAATTTACCATTTAATATGCTACTAACTGAAATTTTTACTTGTTCTTACAAACTGAAATTATTGCTTCAGAGAGGATTAATCGCTACAGACTATAATTATTGTTGCAGAATAGAGAGAAATTTACCGGTTAATATTTACTGGAGTTAGTCCTACAGACTAGTGAATATTTTACCTGAACTCTACTGCGTACTTGCGTTAGTCCTACAGACTAGTGAGTATTTTACCTGAACTTTACTACGTACTTGAGTTAGTCCTACAGACTATAGTGAGTATTTTACCTGAACTTTACNCCAGCGCGGACGCAGAACATCAGAGAGGGCCGTTAGAGTGGCAAGCCAGCGCGGACGCAGAACATCAGAGAGGGCCGTTAGAGTGGCAAGCCAGCGCGGACGCAGAACATCAGAGAGGGCCGTTAGAGTGGCAAGCCAGCGCGGACGCAGAACATCAGAGAGGGCCGTTAGAGTGGCAAGCCAGCGCGGACGCAGAACATCAGAGAGGGCCGTTAGAGTGGCAAGCCAACGCGGACGCAGAACATCAGAGAGGGCCGTTAGAGTGGCAAGCCAGCGCGGACGCAGAACATCAGAGAGGGCCGTTCGAGTGGCAAGCCAGCGCGGACGCAGAACATGTTCTGTATTTCATTCTTCGTACGCTGGCGTCAATGCTTTTAACTTGGAAACTCCTAAGATAATTTCCTATGGAATCTTTAATTGGAATTCATAAATAACAAGTTTTTTAATAGATTTCGTCAAACGCTGACATTTTGCTCAATAGAACAGCTTCTGTTTCTACACCGATAATGAAAAGCTAGTACCCAAAAATTTTGTGAATGGGCATATCTAACTCTCATTAATTCTAATGTAATGCCCGGCCGATTTATTTCTCTTCATTAATTTTCAACATTTAAAAAACCTGTTTGTCAGGGTAAATATTTGAACCTCAATATCCCAGAAAATCATTTGGCAGTAATATTCGTTCTAGTAGCCAATATTGGGATAAATTCATTGTATATATCGGGGTAAAAATTGTGGCACACCTCATTGTTGAAAAGAAGGCGTGCTAAACGGGAATTAAAAGCGGAAATGCAAACTGTCCCGCCTTCTACAGGCATTTTGGCCCCAGGAAACGAGCACTTTTCCTCATAAAATGACAATATTCAGCACAAAACCTTTGGATAGAATGCAAAAATATTTCTCAGGAACAAAATTTTGGACGCTTTCCTTCCTGGCTGAGGAAATTTGAGTTTTCATTCACTTGTATGAACATTCGCGCAACGCTATTTACGTATTAAATGCTTTATTACTCGATATTGAGAGGACTTTAACTATGACACCAACATTAAAACTGTCACTGCTCTCAGCTAGGCCGCTTCCTACGAAAACAGCGTAGTATTGTTTAGAATTACATTGGTTAGAAGTGCAGTTTTATGAAAAAAACATCAAAGTTATAAAATATTTGTTCATATCATTATTTAATACTCCAATTCGAACGTATCATTTGTATTAGATAGTAGAGACACACTTCCAATACGAATCTTATGTTAGAGGCGGAAAAAATAAATAATTAAAAAAACAACAGCATCAAAAATGCACGTACTCTTTTTTATTATTATTTTCGTTGTTAGTAAATATAAAATGAATAAACCAATCTGTTCACTCATTGTAGATTTACGGTTTTTTAAATGCATAGAGCAATTCTGAAACTAAATTTATTTCGAGTTTCATAAATCAAGCGAAATCCCGTCTAGGAAAATTTTAATAGATTTCCTATGATGCAATTTACCTTAATTGGAAAAAAGTCTTTGTGTGGGTCATAATTCCTGGATAAAAATATTCACAATGATAATAAATAGTATACATTTCTTTTTTTAGCTTTAGCAGTAAAAAAGAATGCATTAGAGATCTCGGAAATGAAATTAGCATCACATATTCTGGAAGACGCCGCCGGCCAATGCGAGAGGTTTATAGGGGAAAATTGATACCGAGTAAAAATTCAGTAGAACAGAAACGCAGAGTGTTTCACCTCATCTGTGATACGCTGATATTCTGTTGTGCATGCCCAGGATTTGGGAAAAAAGAGTTTGTTCACCTGCATTTGAGGTTTTTACATTTACCCTTTTAGTCGGTTAACGTACGAAAATTTCAAGCTCATTCGGGTAAATTTATACGATTCCATTTTGCTTGATGTGTTGATGAACCAAAAAAATCTGAGTTTTAAAGGTACAAATAAAATAATTTGAAGGTACAGGAAACTGATATTAAAAAGATAAACACTACATTTAATTCCTGAAATCAAAATTAAACGGAGAAGAAATTTAGCAGGAAAATTAGTCGACAGCAATCGCAGCACTCTCTTAACTTTCCTCGTAGTCAGTGATTATTGTAGTCAAACTTGCACGCTTCATGGAGAAGCAATACCTGAAATTGCAAATTGAAATAATGATATTTTATGTGCACTATGTGCAGATACAGAAATATAATACTTTATGAGCGTAATTTTATATAGCATTATGCACCTTATAAATTCTTCTATATCAGCCAAGTCCAAATTTTGATCGGAAGTGACAAAAACAGTTAGATGGATTTGCAGTTTATATAATTTTATTGCACAGTCGGTATATTTATGTGTTCACTGATTAATAGGGAAATGTTAATTCATTTTCCACAATAACTATGTCAGAAGCTCCAGGAAAAAATCCTGACACAAAAAGTACCGTCGACATTCGTTTTCTTCATCATAAATAAAAGCTACCAGGAATTTAAAAGTAAAGAAAATAGCCAAAAAGTTCACCATTTCTTATAAGCGAAAACGTTTCGGAGTCCAGCTCCATCGTCAGTTCAAAACCTAGAACACAGGTACAAACAATTAGTAGCCTAAAATTCATATTCAAACTATTCAATTGTACCTGTGTTCTAGGTTTTGAACTGACGATGGAGCTGGACTCCGAAACGTTTTCGCTTATAAGAAATGGTGAACTTTTTGGCTATTTTCTTTACTTTTAAATTCCTGGAAAATTTGCGACTTAAGCAGCCAAGTGATTTTAATAAATAAAAATTATATAAAACGATGACAATAAATTTGATCTTTTCTAGATACTCATGAACAAGAAAAAAATATTATATTATAATCTACCAATAAAATCTAAATAAATTACTGAATGATCATGATTAACGAATACGATAATTTTTTAGCAGGTGATACCAGAACCTAACAATATTTTTCAGTCATAGAAACTCTTAATTTTATCAACTATAATACACAATTAACTACATTTCGAGGTACACCGTTAAACTCATCTAACGTAAAAGTTATCCGAATAAAGAGAAAGCCGTTTAACTGTGGTACAGGAAAATTAAATCCGCTTACTTACTATAAAGAAAAATTCAAACCGTTAATTTGTTGTACAAGAAAAGTGCAGCCATTACTCTTGGTACAGGAATACCGGAGAAGGTAGAGGCCGTGAGTGGGTGGACAGCACGGCTGCCATGTCGCGTTAACAACGTCGACCTGCCGCTGCTGGTGCTCTGGTTCCGGCATGACAGCGACCGTCCCTTCTACAGGTGATGTCTTCCTAGCTCTATATCATTAAATTTTCCATACCTTTTTGTCTGATTTGAATATGTTTTTGCTTTCTTAGCCATGAGTTGCATGCATTTATTACAGCAGACTTTTTTCTCGTGATCTCGTAATATTCCATGGCAGCTGTGAACGAAAATTCGACAGTAGATTGATAATTTCCATGTTTTGGGCTTAAAATATTGAACTAATCACAGGAAAAAAAATTAATTTGAAATTTGAAATGAATCAAAGTTGCAATAAGAGCCACATTAGACAATGGGTGCGTATGGTATTTTAGCTTCTTTACTCCAATTTGTCAGTCTAAAGCACACTGTTATTAAAAATGTTCAGGCTTTAATTAATTTTAAGTTTTTATCCAGTTTTGACATCAGGAACGGAAGCGGCTCCGAGAGGCAGTACAACAGCATAGGCACTAGAGCGCACTTCATCATGAATAAATCCCACACGAAGAGCAGCAAACACCAAAATTCTGAGTATTCTTTAAATGCCCTGAGTCCTTCTCATCTTGTGGACCTCCATCGTTTACATTCTATGCCGATAACGGAGTCCTTTTCTTCAAATTTAAGCCAGAAGCCGAATTTAAGATATCGGCGCTCACTCCGAATTGCAAATTTATTTCGAAGAAGTACCGATGCAGTTATTGCGAATTTTAATACATTATACTCCTCTAATCATTCAACTCTAAAAAGTGAACAAAAACTAAAGCCTTTAGTCTCGCATACGTTTCATGGGAAGGGATTTCAGATCCCATTATCTCATTTACAAAATCATTTTCCCTATCCTGGTTTCGTAAACAATCACTATTCATCAATTCACGATGCAACTGCCACCCAAGGTCCTAAAACTTTAAATCACAAAATATTCACACATCATGCCCGATTGGACAAACCCAGAATCCTTCACCCATCCGGCAACCCTTTCCTGTTATCAAGACGACGAGGTCCTCGAAGTGTTAGAGGTTCGGTCCTTCAAGAATTGGGACCCGAACACCTGGGACTTGGATCTAGAGGACATGTTACTCTAGGGCTTGAAATTTCGGGACTCGAAGTCCCGAGATTGGGAAAGCTGAGGCCATTAGACTCGGGACATGAAGTGCTAGGGCTGTTCAACCAACCCGCAGCCGCAGAGGGTGAACATTACACTCATTGTCCATCGAACACAACCTCCCTGCCGCCATTCCCCGGCTGCCTGGAGCTCAGCAACGTGACCAGCGGTGACAACGGGAGTTTCACGTGCCGTGTTGAGTTTGTTGACTCTCCCACGCAGACGCATACGGTGCTACTCACAGTATACGGTGAGTACCAGGCCTTCAGTTGAGTAGATGATAATACGTAATAGTGCGCGTTTTTAGGCGGTATATTCAGAATACAGAGATAATCATGAGGGTAGTCCCGTTCTTCGACGCCCAGCCTCTTGAATATATCTATCATTATTAACGATATAAACTATCAATATCAGGCGTCAAGCTGCCAGTTCGGTTTCTCAGGTAAACTCAGCGTAGGTGGTTAACCCGGTGTATCAGGTTAACAAGGTAAGTTACTCCACTATGACAGGCTTACTCGACGCACCGGGCTAACCGAACAAGCAAACCCAATTAACGCTTTTCGGGAGGAAAACCTTTTCTAAGCAACGCAGCGAAGTATTGGCGTGGTAGAAAGTATTGAAAATGTAGTTGGTGGCATCCGCGATAACAAATTCCAACAACGGACAGATTCTAAATTATTTGTAAGATAAATTGTGAATGAAGAATAGTTTGTTGGTTCGTAGAATTGAAATAAAGCTTTGGAAGGACGAGTGCTGAGGGGCTATACGAGCCCTTGTCCTCAGCTCCCATTTGTTTTTGCTCAGTAATGATTAAATCGCTAAAGTTAACCGCTGTATCAATAGATACTAAATTAGACTTTGCATTGAGTGTATTCACAATACATAATACATATGGTAACCCTAAACCAGTAATATAATATGAATATCAACAAGTCTTAAATTTGAAATATTGATGGACCTCATCAATACATGGAAGAATAATCTCGTTGAGTAAATACGTCTCTCTTATATTTGAGATATCCAAATCTAAATATCCAATTCCTCCAAATCTAAATTTTAAAGAAATCCCGGGAATCCCCCCCTATTTCATCATCATGAACATGTACTGAATAGGGCAGTAAAGCAATTCTTAATTGATTAACCTTCATGGTGATACATAATAGAATCAGCCAGTAGCAGAATTTTCAGTAAAGTTACCATTTTAAAAACCACTGCCACATTTTCAAGCTAAGCCCACAAATCATAGACGTCTAATAGTCGGCTGCGCGCACTTAGGCCGCTACGTGTACTTGGACCGCTGCGTGTACTAAAGCGAGTTTCGAGAGTATGGACCCAGGACTTTAATGTGTTAAGCCCATCACGAAACTATTAATCTTTACTGATGAGTCCCAGCCAACGCACAACTTAACTAGTCTATGTGTCGTCTACGATATGTGTAGACTGTAGAAAATTGTGTACTATATGTGTAGAAATTTTACGCTAAATCTTAACATTTTGCAAAGCCGGTAACGTCAGGTAATTGACAAACACTTTTTTCCCGTGTCAAAATAGTGTGAATTAAATAAATAAAGTTCCTATTCAATGAACGGATAATTTAATGAAAAAAAGAACGAATGACATATGAGAAGCAACGCTCTTTTGTCAGCGTTGGACGAAAAAATTTATCCGGGAAATTTTGGTGAGATTTACAGGGATTTATCAGGGGTTTCTGATTAATCACACGTAGAACGCTTGATTATCCTTTTGTCTTTGTTGACATAAATAAAATTTGAAAATGCACGTGCTGGGTGGACTTGATTATTCATAAATGCTTATGAACGCTAAGACACTAATTTGCGACTTTTCCTCAGCGTGTGCATGAGACTTGAATTTAGCTCGTTATATTTGAGTATTCATAAAAGAACCAATTAAAAATAAAGCTTTTAATACTTCCGGTACAGGGAAACAAGCTGCAGCGTGATAGTTTATAATAATATATTATATAATAATAGCCATTAACACATAACACAAACGTAAATTACACAATGTAATGATGTTGGAATGAGATGATGAGTAGGACACGTATTTTGCCTATGGCTAAGCTTTAAATTCATACTCCTTCTCTGCAGAACTATCCATTATCAGCTATTCTATTAGTAAACTCTAATATTCATATGAAAATTAATTTTTTTCATTAACTCTCTACTATTATTTAAATTGCTGTTTAATCAGTCTGTTTCCTTAAACAGTGTTCGTTACTTGCTTTGTTTCACAGTTTCCATATAGATGAAATTAGAAGAACTGTTGTTCATTTATTTATAATTGTTCTTCAGTATTTGATCATATTTACAATACCGGTACATGATAAAAATAAGAGAACCTTAAACTATATACGTTCGAAATATTTCATACTTGGTGGCTTCATTTAAAATTAAACTGATTCATTATGGGGGCTTATATTCTCTGAACAAGTCTAATGCGTGCGCCTGTACAACAGGCTTAATTGCTAAGCTCTGTCTGAGGTGCTCTTTATATTAGTCAAAACTGTAATTGCGTTTCCACCAGGCAAATGACGTTGAAACAACGTTGAATTAAAGTTGTTATAACCAAACAACGTTGAATTTAACACCAAATGTCTGGTTTCAACACCAAATGTCTGGTGGGTTTGCTTATTCACTTAAGCTTAATCATAGGTGCAACACTCTTAATCTGCGGCTGAAAGGAAATCGAGTGATTTAAAAACTGTGAAAATAAACTTGGTGCTATTTGCTATGCTTATTCTAAAAGGCACATGATATTTTTTCTTGCATTTATGAATTTAGCGCATTTGCATGCCGTCGGCACCAACTAATTTGGAGCCAATTCCAGAATATACCAGTCTACTCCAGCTTATTCCAGCCAATTACAGCCCTTACCAATATATTCCGACACATTTCGGCCAATAACAATTTATTTCAGGTTATCGCTGCTAATTCTAGCATATTACAGTCTATACTATTCTATTCCAGTCTAGACTAGTCTATTCCGCTATATACTAGGTGATTCCAGCCCATTTCAACCTATTTGTGAGAGATTATAATATCGTCTTCCAATCATCCTGACAGGGAATCTTCTTCCAAACCCGCCTGAGATTAAAATACCATCGAGCCAATCATCGTGGCAAAGGCTATTCACGAATACCTGCCAGTTATTATGATATCCTCGAACGAGGTGACCCTGGCAGTAGATATTCAGTAATTTTAACCTGTTATTAGAATATCATTCAGCCAATCCTCCTGGCAGGGGATATTCACTTATTCCTGCGAGATATTATTAGTAATCAAGTCTCAGCGATCGCTTTTTCGTGCCAACCTTTCATCACCCTGGGGAGTTTACGTCTGTTGAAACACTCACTTCTTTGACGGCGCTGAAATAAATCTAATGAACTTGGTGTAATGAATCTGGTTTACTGAACTCAATATCCTGAACTGTTTTTACTGATACCAGTGTATTATAATCTATATTTTAGGATCCGTGTACTGAACTCAGTGGAGTTAGCTCAGTGTGTCAAACTTGATATGCTGAACACAATATACTGAACTCTGCACTGAGAACAGTGAACTAATTTTGAAATACTGAATTCAGTGTACAGACCTCAGTTTACTTATCTCAGTGTGCTAAACTCAATGCACTGAAATATATATTTTGAATTACCTAGTTGATTGAAAGTGTATACTCTCATCTAAAGAACGAACAACATTGTCACAACTTGCATAACTTTTATTATAACAAAAAAGAATATTTAGAAAATGATTCCAATCATGTGACTTAGATTTCAATTTCCTGTAGCACGTGATACATTTTTTTCTAATTTTGCCTCTATCTAAATTTTACTACAATTCATTTAATCTAGTTCCTTGGAAATAAACCTTAATCTTACTCCGATTTTTTTTTCATTTCTTTATATTTTATAATCACTTGCAGTTCGTCTAGCGGTAACTGATAAAAAATAAATTAAGATTAGATTAATTAGCTTAAATCAATTAATTAAATAAGGATTAAGTTAATCGGCTCCGAGAATATCTGAAGTATCGTCATTCAGCCTAATATACTTAATGTAATCTGATGGTAAGTCAATCATTATTGATCATACAAAGTAATATAATTGACCACCTAATTATTACACTTATGAATAACTATTAATGATGGCTTAGCCATTTTTCATATCATTCGCTGCAGTAATGGACATCATAGCACATGGAGAAATGAAGAAAAATAAGTTGAACAATTGGAAAATTGCATTAAAAGTTACGATTACGCAAATTCAGACGGGTAAGGCATATTCTGAATATATTATAAAGCTGCGCGAATACTACTGGTTTTCTAATCACGCATGGCTAACTATCGTCAAATATACCGTAGTAGTTATTAAAGTATGACATTATATATAGTGAACAATTTATTATCATATATTTTCCACTCACTATTTCAGTGACTTCAGCCAGATTGCAGGAATCGCAGTGATGAGTTGATGCAATAACAATGTTGCGAGTTAGAATGAGGTTTTTTACTGTAAAACAATAATGCGATATTTTTTATCTTCTTCAGAAGAAAATATACAAGATGAATCAACTACTAAGATTCAAATCATCGTTATTATTTTCACCGAACTATGCGCAATATAAATGAATTTATTATTTACTAGTAATAGAGATATTTTTCAGTCTCTCACACGTGTTTCAACCAATTAAATAGTTATCCCTCACTTTAATGCCAGTCGATGACGCTGCTGTCAAGTTTTCGTACATATATTAATTAGAGTGGGGCGTTCTTAGAAACGTCAAATCTGCGACACGTGATAAGCGGCAATATTTTCAGAGGTCTTGCAATACACATTGTGCTTATAAAATACTATATTTTATGTATGTTAAATATTCATGTACGATATTATGCATGTATGTAATATTTGTGCTGATATTGTTGTAAATAGTTCTCAGTGCATGCAGTCTTTATGTCTCAAGTCGTTTATTTATCAAACGCATCAGTATATTATATTAGTGTCAGCGTAAATGTAATTTCCTGACATTAACTCTAAAACCGCTCAATGAATAATTCATGAGAATTCTGAGGAGATGTGAAAATTCAAGGCCTGTAATTGCCATGGCAGTAATTTGCATCCAAGGATCAAATCAAGAATTCATTGTTTCCCCACCTGCAATTAAATGGAAGCTTAAACATTGCAAACTTTAAACTTCCGTAAAAAGTTATCCGCATCGGTAATTGAGCAGTTGGTAAAATTTTCTCCAGCATTCCTGCATTTCTACTAAGAACGGACACTATTTCCACGTGCATTTGAGAGACGGTCGGTTCGGCATACTGTATATTGAGTCCGTTTTTTCCGTATTCCTACATTGAGTCCGGCTTTTGTCGTATCTTAGCATTGAGTCTTAATCCGGTTTTTGCCAGACCCTGGCATTGAGTCCGGCTTTTGTCGTATCTTAGCATTGAGTCTTAATCCGGTTTTTGCCGGATCCTGGCATTGAGTCCAGGCTCGGCTGAAAGAGCGAAGAAGCCAAAGCGTGTTGCTCGGCCTGTAGCTGGAATATTAGAAAGACTCGCTTTTCAAAACTGATGCTCTATCTAAGCTCGAAAATCTGCAGGAATTTTATAGTGCGAAGCTGTGAAGTGGTCGCTGCTCTTCTGGCGCTGGTTATTCACATCATATGACCAGTCTGACCTTTATGCACGACGTTTGATTTCTCGTGATCTAAGACTCGTAATCCATGTACTTACTTTCCTGCGCACAGCCGATTTTATTTTTATACTTCTTACTTTACTTACTTATACTTGTTTATTTCCTAAATTTCTTAGTTATCTTTGTTTGTTACTTATGTTTCCTATTTATTCGAGAGTTTGTAGCAGCTTGCTTTTCGCGTTAAAAATAGTGGAAATAACAATGATGTCAGCTATCGCTCATTCGGCCAAATGTGGCCTGTCGCCATTCTTGACATGGCGTTTCAGAATTCTTACAGCATGCTGGTATTTCGAACCCACAACTCGCTGCTCCATTATTGATTTTCTCAACAAGTCGGTCACCTTGTCGATTTGACCAGAGCTGTCACAGGAAGCTGGGATAGAACCCACAACTCACTGCTCTAATCCTGTTTCACTGTTATAATCCCGCTTGATCTTGTTTTTTTTTCATAACTGAACATTTTTATGCGATTAGGCTGGAAACGGTCAAAGTTAACAAGCGTTCAAGTAACATGTGTCAAAATTAATTAGCAGAAAATTCATCATTTAAAACCACTGTAATGTCAAATAATGAAATACATCAATTCGTGCTCCACGATAAAGGATTAATTCAAAGTGTATTCCCGAAAAAACACAGCAAAATTTTGAAAGGATTTGTAAAATCTAAACTTCGCTGATTAAACTCGCCGTGGCTTGAGTCTAACAGGACAAAAAGCCAAATTATTATCCTGGGAATTCTTTGTTTCAAATCAGTGAGTTTTGGCTCGCCAGGTCTGCTTGAATTATACATTTTTCCACTCTATACATGGAGCATCGAACGTACATACTCGTCACAGGAATCGATCCTGCGAAAAAAAAAATCACCGCTAGCTAAGATGTTTTAGAAATTCCACCTGATTCCACCATTCAGCCTGATGTGAATGGAGAATTTTCACCGGTGAAATCATGTCAGGATCTTTGCTTGAAATGTGCGCATACCCCGAATGATGGAAATATTTTAGGCGGAATGATCTGCCCAGGACTGGATATGAGGTTTATATTGAGTATAAGACTGACTTGACTTGACTTCACTTGACTTGACTTCACTTGACTTCACTTCACTTGACTTCACTTCATTTGACTTGACTTCACTTGACTTGACCTCACTTGACTTGACTGGCTAAACAGTTAAGGTCTTGTAGAGGCTGTTCGTCGCTCCTGTTTGCTGAACAATGCGTAAGCATTGCGCATATCTTATACTGAAATTTCTTACCTTTTCCATGTATAAACTGGCAATAATTGCCTTTTTACCCGAAAAATACCAGAAATAAATTGATAATGACGTAAATTTAGTATTTTCATTCGTTAGTATCATGTTTATTTTATTCAATTTTAGCGAAGGGTACAAATGTTTTTGCACCTGGGGTGAGTGCAGGTCATTTTCTTGAGTTATGAAAATAAAATATGCATAACATTCTTGTTCATATTCGATAAAATCAAATGACCGGAATAAATCTCAGAAATGGGTTTAAGATCATGTAATGTGATGGTTTTAGAAGTCATGTGATGTAAATTTCAAGGTCGTAGCCGCTGATCAATTTCAGCAGGATCTTGTTCGCCTTGTTAATTCCTGTGGAGAACATCTCATTAAGTAGCCGAAGCCCCCAAACAATCTGCCAGGAATTTCAATCAAGTTTTAAACGATCTGAACTCAGCTTCTTTTTTCAGGCAAAATCAACCACTTCGCTCTAGCTGCTCCGTTGAAGTTCACAGAGCGCGCGTTGTGTTTGGTGCGATAAAAATGGCTGGGAAGACCACAGAGCTCCGTTCTTGTGTTTGGTGATAACGACAGCGGATGAAGAAATTTCATTAAAATGTGGCTACTGAGCCAGAACATCTCAAATTTAAATGGCTTTAGTTTTATTATCTTTGTTCATATACTTTTTATACTGTTTTGTGTTAAAAGCACACATTTTGCGATTTTTCATATTAGAATTTCCCACTCCAATGGTTGTACGGTAAATATTTTTATAATCCCCTTGAATCAATTATATTCAGGCTAATTCATGACCTGCAAGGTGTTATTAATTTCAGCAATTTTTTACTTATCAGGGATACCGGTACAGCTACAGAAAAAACTCTTAACTTGAAAATTTAAAACTAAATACAACTCTAATTGTGTGAAGGTTTTAATCTTAGCATTCATAAGTAAACACGCAGAGTTATTTTTATGTGTTTTTACCACGTTTTTCTTCTCTTCGCTTCGTGTCCGTCTGTCATCAAAAAATCAAACCTTAATTTTGAACACTTCTGTAGATCCCAGCAACTTTAAATTTGGCATGCATGCATGTGCTGCCTAACAATTCAAGATTTGATCATGGGAAGGAATACATGAGAAGTAATAAGTTTAAAAAATATATTTAAATTAAAAAAAAATAAAATTCACGGTTGGGAATCGAGTTTTTTGGCGAACATCCAGAGTTGCCAACTCTGAAAAATGATATTAATTGCTAAAATTGCTAAACTGAAAATTAGAAAATAAGTAAATATAAAAAACCATTTTTAAAGACCACTTTTTTCTGGAGGTGCCAAAACTAAAAGCAATGAAATAAAACAAATAAAAAAATGTTAAAAACCACTTTTTCTTAACGGACAAAAAAGAAACATTAACTTTTTCAGTGAGTAGTCCCAAATTTTATTCTTGACCTAAAATGAAGTCTAAAGTTTATTTTTTCATATCTTATGCTGAGAAAACACAAAAAACGTTTGGCGGGCCTAAAGACACATCCATTACCCAAGTTCTACTCATAATACTTAATCTGTAGCTCCTCATAATATATTATATTTAGATCTTCACATTGCCCGCTCCACGTTTTTTTTTGTGTTTTCTCAGCATAAGATATGAAAAAATAAACTTTAGACTTCATTTTAGGTCAAGAATAAAATTTAGGACAACTCGCTGAAAAAGTTAATGTTTCTTTTTTGCCCGTTAAGAAAACGTGGTTTTTAAAAGCTTTTTATTTTTTTAGGAATATCGTCGTTATTTGTGATAATTTAAAGTAAGTCGGTAGTTGTGACTGTGACGCTGGTTGATAGGATCTTTGGGTGCCATGTTTTCCAAGAGTTGCTTGTGTTGCAGTGGTGATACTTTTAGATTCTGGCATATCCTGGCAGGAGTAAGGCATGTCCTGGCAGGAGTAAGGCTTGTCCTGGCAGGAGTAAGGCATGTCCTGGCAGGAGTAAGGCATGTCCTGGCAGGAGTAAGGCATGTCCTGGCAGGAGTAAGGCATGTCCTGGCAGGGTTAGGACATGTGGCTATGACAGCTCGGATGAGCAGAAGTCCCGAGCAAGATTAAGTCGGGAAGTTGAGCTGGATCTGACGAGCGCTTTGCAATGAGATTGCATTCCTGGTGTCCAAAAAAATGTAAAGGTCAGCAACTTTGTGAAATGCCACTCGAAAAACTTGCGATGTTTGTTCACTTTTTGGACACCGGTGATTTTTTCCCAGGAATAAGCCTATAGGTGACATATATAAGCCATATACGGTGACAGGAATAAGCCATATACGGTGACAGGCAGGATCAATTAGTAATGCAGTAGAGACATTGTCGTCAACCTGGAATTATTGAGCAAAAATGGCGGCTGTTTTGACGAGTGTTACGATTTTCTGTTATACAGACAATATAGATTAAAATTTTTGTTTGTGTACTGACTCTGACTCAAAATTTGGCCCAAGCAATATTAACATGACACGTGTGCGGAAAAAAGATTATTTCGCACATGGGCTGGTTGAAGTTATATCATTTTTTCTCATAAACTTTTATTCAATGCACAAGTTAAATGTTTATTTTTTGCCCAGGTTAAAAGTTCACCAGGTTTGACCTTATTCTGTCAGTAATAGACGCAGGGATTTCCTGTAAACCTTGCAGTATTTTTCTAAATTAAAACATTAACGTAATTTGAAGGCAATGATATATGAAATATATTATAAGATAAAACAATCATTCAATATAACAATAATAGTTCTTAAAGTTGCTGTGTAGGTACAAAAAAAATACTCAAAGAAATATAAATTTGTGTTATGAATTGAACATTGTCGTAACTACTTCCCGGTAGAAAACTAAAAACCTGTTTATAAAATATATGTACTAAAAAATAAGTAACAAGTTTTTATCGTCAAAACTGTCATAACATCTCAAGCAACATCATAAAAAAGGCAAACTCTGATTGAAAATTTGCTAAAAATTTTATTTTTAATCGTGTTGTGGCCGACTTCATTTTTCGTTGAACACATTAGTTGTTGATTCAACACGGACTGATGTTAATAATAATAAAAATTTTGTGCACTTATATTAAGATATCAAAAAAAGGTCGATTTTTTAGGAGCCACAAACTCTTTGATTGGCATTAATAAGTGAGCAATTTTTGTAATGGGATAAAAATTAAAGAAAAACGTTCGAAAAAGGAGAAACCATTTTTTTCGAAATTTGTTCATGATTTGCTGCTGGGCGCTAATGAGGGAAATCAACACCACTAATGCCGAGCGCTTGAATGCAGTCTGCGTTGGCGCTAATTAACACTGGCACGAGTAGATAAATTTGTGCGCCCGCGCTCACGGCGCTAGAGTTGGATATGATTAAACAGGGATTTTAAAATGAATATTTTTTTATATAGAGAGAGACTTTTCCTATCGTCTCATATCTTTTAAAGTTGGGTGAATCGGAGTGATTACTCCACCAAATTTACGTTACGTTCAAGTTCAGGTTCAAGATACCGGTATTCATTACTTATCGTTTTGTCAGGCGGTTGCCGAGTGGCATTTGATTTGGCACGTGAATAAGGTTCTCTTTTTGGAAGCGTTACGGCAAAGAAAATACAAAGTTCGTTGTACAACTCGTGGCCCTCTCGCATTGTCTCACGGCTGAGTCGCAGCCGTAGTGTTGATGTTGATATTCTTGACGTGCTCACCGAGCTCTTGGCTGCTTCGATAAGTCCAGGTTTCTCGCGACCGTCAATGTTCGAAAACGACAAACCGCCGGCCTCACGGCCGCGGCCGTTGCAGACTGTGCTCGTGACCGTGACTTTCGTAGAACCAACCCTTGGCGCGAATTTTAAGGTCCTTATATACGCTAGTGTCGCGCACTGTTAAGCCTAACCCTCGAAGTAACGCCACATTCCTATAATGGAATTTCCCTCGCCAACGTTCGATGCTTCCCACGGTCTCACAACAACTGCGCCGCATTCTTAGCATTCTTAACATCTATGCATAATACATGTTCAATATTACCTACTGTCAATATTACCTACTTTATTCAGATACCGCTATCTACTAGTCTACAGTTATCTACCGCTAGAGTTGGATACCGGAGTAGCGCTAGAGTTGGATACCGCCGCCGCTACTCCGTCACTGCAGCCTCTCATGCATGGTTTCGATTCACGAATATGGGGCACGAAATGTTACTGCGACTACGTAAAAAATTATTATATGCGAGGTTATTACAGTATAATTTTCAATGATGATTGAAATTTTGATTGCGTGCAAAATTTCAAAATGCTTTAACTTAAAACTGTTGTGACATTTTTGGTAGTATAGTTTTTGGGGCCCTTAATCCTAGAATTTTACTTATGTTACCGAATTTGGCACGAAAAATAAAGTTTCATACATTACTTAATTTCACCGAACAATTTAGTTTTTTTCATTCAGAAGTATTTCTTAAAAATTCTGTATGAATTGAATATTGAATTGAGTTATTTCATAAATACCTGTAATAACATTAAATAGAAGGCAATATTATAAGCAGCAAATAAGCACTTTTATAATCATGATATTTCGCTAATTATTGGATCCGGTGCAGTTACTTTTGTTTATGAAAACCCCATAGTTAGTGCTCTAGTTGGATTCTAATTGGTGTTCTGTTAGCACTCTAATTGGATACGTACCACTTGCATTGTCCGGTGAATCGTAGAAAAAACTCAAGTTAACTTACAAGTAGACACTCTAAAATTGCGACTCACCAATAAAGTTTATCTAAACTAAGACACACTAAAAGTGTGGCTCAGTAATAAAGTGGCTTGCTATAGAAGAGAGACACCCAGAGCAGTTCACTCGAAACTTTTGCAAGGAAGAGCTCAATGCCGAGCAAGTTTCCAGCTGCCAGACTTTGCAGCAGTCAAGTGTTCGATCCCAATAGCGTAGATTTAGACTGTGAATTGCGATAGATGGAAAATTTGTGCTACATTTGTCATATTTCACAAACAAGTTTCTGCGAAGCACACAACTGTGGGAGTCGTTAAATTCATTTGAAAGGAATTCCAAACGCTTAAATTCAACTGGTAGACCCTGAGCAGTGAGCATACCAGCGATTGTTCAAGGAATGTTAGAGAAGTCAGAGTGTAAAATGAATCAGATCCTAAAAGTTTTTTTTTTCTGGTAATGAACCAATGAAAGAGAAATGAAATCAAATAGGATGTGTTTGTAATACGCTGAAGTCAATAGAAACTTCATCTAATTAAAATTCGTGAAATAAAAGTGCGTATTCGTGAAATAAGATTCGTGAAATCAGCCTTAGGCCGAGTCGAGGCTGACGTTTGTAGGGTAACTTTAAATTATGAATAAATTTAATGAACATTCGGTGAAAAACGTAACGTGTTACTGATCAACGCAGGTTGAAGTGTTACCACTATTTCTCTAGGAACATGCAAATTGAAAAGTCATAATAATAATAATAAAAATATTATTACCAATAATACTAATAATGATAAAAACAATAATAATGATAATAATAACAATAAAATGATAATAATTACGGATATATTGGCTGCGCAATAGATAGAAGAATTTATTTAGTGTAGCGTAATATTACGGTACATCTTCAGCAGAATAATTCTGTGACGAACGAAGAATACTTATAATTCTGAATGATAGTTCAGTTCAATTCAGTTAATTCAGTTCAGTTAGTCTGATGCATGAGCTAGGAATGAATAAGCTAAGAGAAAAAATAGCATATCGTAATATTTGAAAATAAAATGGATTTAAAGTGCGGTAGATTTGGATTGAAAAAAATAGAGCTCTGGAATCATTCGTATCGTGGAAATAATCTGCTTCAGCTAATAAAGAAATGTAACGAAATGTAAAATAAAAATAAAGAAATGTAAAGAAATAATCTGCTTCAGCAAATAAGGAAAAGGTAGAAGTTATTTGTTTCTCGGAAAGTTCGCTTTTAGTTCTTTGCAAGATCGAATTTGTTTCCCACCTTAATTTTTATTGGTATTTCTTCAACGGGTATAATAATATTCTGGTATTAAAAAACAATTTAGTGCAATTAGTTATGTTTTACCACCTCCAGATTTAGTAAATGAATTTATTTTAAACATATTATTATACCATAGTATTATTATAATTGATACTTTTATAAATTTGAATTTGTTATAAATATTTTGCGTAGCAAATGCCTAATTTAATCAGGAATGGTTGTTCATCTTCTGAAATTGGTCAATTTGTTGTATCTTGAACTCAATTTGCTACGCGAGAACATTCCTGCTAGTCTATTATTGATAAAAAATTCAATTGCAGGATTTAGAATCCCGTTCAATTCTAAGTTAAAATCCGCCACTCATTTTCGTACCCACATATCCACGAGGGCAAAGCTAATAACTTGAAGCCTCTGCTTTGTACTAAAATTAACAAAATTGTGATAAATTGATAGCACGAGGGGAGCGTCAGGTTAAAAATTTGATACATTCGAACACGAGTTTCTGGCGCGAAATTAAAAAGTGATATTCTAAAAAGAATTGTTCGAGACCACCCGAAACTGAGGGCACTCTTCGCCTGCAGAATGAATTTTTTTTGTTCTGCTGCTGCAGAAAATTTTATTTTAATAGACACGGCTCCGAATTTAAATTTAGATCCTGGTTCTACGACTTCTTTTTCATGCATGAGACTGGCTGTGGAAGAAAGAATTCCCCCGAGTTTGAATTTTAATTTTATGATTTCGGCCGCGACGGCCGCCAGTGATGGAAGTAAAGCTGAGGAACTTGTACGAGCGCCTGCAGCAGTTTTGTTCTCAGGGACAATAAACACTGGCGACGAGATGACGAAGGTGTACGGACGGACTCAATGCATCATTCTTGATGATCTTCAGTATAAAAAGTTTTATCTAATACATGTCATTACTAATAATACAAAGATTAGACAGAACACTTAATTACTGAAGCTCGTTAATATAACGAGTTTTATCTAACACGTCATTAACGACCCACCGTCAGCTCCTCCTGCCAAGATCGTCATAGAGGACGAGGAGGGGCGCGCGCTGCCGCCTGACGAAGAAGGCGTCGTGGTCGTCGGGCCGCTGGATGAAGACGAGCGCCTCAGGCTCGCCTGTACAGCTTACGGCGGTGAGTCACGCTCGCCTGTACAGCTTACGGCGGTGAGTCACGCTCGCCTGTACAGCTTACGGCGGTGAGTCACGCTCGCCTGTACAGCTTACGGCGGCGAGTCACGCTCGCCTGTACAGCTTACGGCGGTGAGTCTCTGCAGCGTGGGTAGCAGCGGGAAGAATTATAGTAGAAATTTACTTGTTGAATAAAAATGTCAATATTATTATTAAATAAAAATTCGATTTTTATTTATTAACTGAAAATTGAAATAAATATAACAAATAAAAATTGGAAATTATTTATTGAATAGAAATCGTAATTCACTAATAAAATTAAAAATGTAATTTTTTTAATAAAAATTTAATTTTATTACTAAATATAAATAGAAATTTATTTAGTTAATAAAAATCGAAGTTGACTTATTTATAAAAAAAATTTTCTTATATAATAAAATCGAAGCACACTTATTTAAAAATTGGCAGGATAAACTAAAAAAATATCGTTTCCATGTTTTGCTGCGAGCCTCGGGCAAGTTCTTCAGGGTTGCTGAGAAATGCTTTTGGTCGGAACGCGGTTTGTTCCAAAATTTCCTTAACCTTGATTTTGTTGCCCAAAATTAGGATCACTTCGCACAATAAATATATTTGTTCACTTTAATCACAATATTTTAGGTCTGTGATATTTAACACAAAATGAGATAGTTCGCGATGGCGATAAAATGATAATCACTTGAAGCTCTAATCCAAGTAAAATTGATGGCTGAGCCTCGCCATGGTTACTCTGATTCTGGACTCTGAATAAAAGGATAGAAATTGAGATCATTGTACTCTGTTATTGTGAGAATTGTAATTTGAAACGCATTGTAATTTGAATTCAGAATTTCTGATGTAGGTGACTTAAGATAGAGATATAATTAGGTGCTCTGATTAACGGCAGAAAGTGTCAACCTCCTTTGTTTGAAGCTTGAAACTTTGCTCACTCGAATTCAAATGATTGCACTCAATTATATTGCATTAACATATCAGTTTAGGGAGTATTGACCTGAATCTAATATTGATTCCCAGCATGAACCATATATTGTACATGAGAAATTTTTACGATATAATAGTTATTACCCCTAAGCATTACATATAACACAAATACATCTGTCCTCTGTCTGTCTGAAGCTCGATATTTTCCTTCTACAGGCATTTAAAATAAGACAGGACATTTATTTTAAATAAGTCTTCAATAACCTTGTCTAAGATTTAAGATGGAGGAAATGTTTCATAATGTCAAGAAAATGAGTCTGCAAGACCTCCGCTAGAGTCTAAGATGGAGGCTACGCCTTAAAATGGCAAGAAGTTTGCATCTACCACAACCAGCGTTGATGTTAAAGATGAAGAAAATGTTTTGAAATACCATCAATTAAAAAAACATTTTTTAAATTGATGCTCAATATGAAGAGAATGTTTTAAATGAAGAAAATGTTTTTATAAAGTATTTTCTCACCTCAACCTTCGCGCAGGCTGGCCAGAGCCACAGATCGCGTGGGCTGTGGAGCAGGAGGGGCAGGTGGAGCAGGTGGAGCAGCAGCGGCAGGAGGAGGCGCGTCTGGAGCGCACCGCGGCAGGCGGGTGGAGTAGAGCCGTGACGGTTGCCCGCCTCACCCGCCTGCACGCAGCCGCAACCTTCGCCTGTCACGTCTACAACAACCGCCTGAGTCAGCCTAAAGTCACCATCGTCAGGCTAAACATGAACTGTGAGTGCGGGGAGTGGTGAGAGTGGAGGGAGTGGAGGGTGTGGTGAATAGCGGAAGTGGTGCAATGCAGGAGTGGTGAATAGTGGCAGTGGTGAATTGCAGGAGTGGTGTGTGGCAGGAGTGGTGTGTGGCAGGAGTGGTGTGTGGCAGGAGTGGTGTGTGGCAGGAGTGGTGTGTGGCAGGATGTGGTGTGTGGCAGGAGTGGTGTGAGTGGCTAAATACGTACACATTTTCTGAAATTTCGTGTAAACAAACAAAATTTATCACAATTTGTCGAAAAGTTAGTTCTGCTACAACTGTTTCAAGAATTTATTTTGGAATTACACTTATTTAATTAACAGCTGCACATTTTTAGATGTGAAAAAGCTGCACGAGAGCAAGAAATGTTCACGCGAATGAAAACAAACACAAACGACGAATTAGAGAACGCAGATTTTTCTTACTTTTTAGGTATCACTGCATGCAAATTCCAAAAGAATTTAAACCCATAATCAATATTCACAGCATATTCATCATTATACGGTCACGGAATTTTTCCTTTCTATTAGAAAAACAACGATGCAAAAAAATTCCTAGTGCTCAAAAACGGTTCAACCGAAAATAAATGTCTCAGATTTCGGTGCCTCTATTAGAACTACTATTTAAAATTCACTTCTCTTGAGTTGCTTCATGTGTCAGCTGTATAACAGGAATCGACAAAATAACGAAACATTTCACTGGATGTCACGGCTCGAGAATAGCAAACTTCTCTCATGGCAGCTCGCATTCTGCCAAATTCTGTTGGAGTGACGATGAAAGAGTGCGGCGTGAAGCCGATCTAGGGCGATTTATCTACCGTGCAGCGATGTCGGTATAGTCGAAGAAGGTTGTCTCTGTAATGAATTTAAGCATGGTTATTCTCCAATGTTTGTGTCGCCATGAAATTTCTAGGATCGTTACCTACTGTAAGTCAGTAACATATATATACTGGGCTTTAATTTATATAAAAGGTTAATGCTCTGACAAGAGACGTATAACTTGAGATTTTCAGCCTTATATTTGTTTTATTTATGGGCACATAAACAAAAAATACTTAGTCTAAACGTAAAGCTTTCTAATTATGGTAGAAAAATGTACAAATCTGAGCTAGAGGTCACGCACTGCATGTACATCAGAAACTGAAAAAAAAACAGAAACAATAGCCTCTACCTGTCTTTTCTTGAGATAAAATCCGAAACATATTGCTGCAGTGTTGCGTAGTGAAACAGTAAAACCCGTTTAAATGAGTGATAATTAAAATGGCGGTTGCGCATTTAATAATCTTTAAGGAGCTCACAATTTTTTTTTGGCTGAATGTGTCGGTCAATTAATTTCACGTATAAATCAACTACACTGGAAATTTGAACGCCCATTTTTTTAGCCATTCATATTTTATTTAGATTTTTATCAAGATTTTATTTAGATTTTAGATTGCATTTAAATTTTTACCAAGATAAAGATTTTATTTAGATTTTTACCAAATTTCTGCATATAGAGGTTTATTTATATTCTTAATCAAGGCAAACATCAAGATTCAGACGCGAGTGCTTTATTAACGCGTGTCTGCTCTCGTAACGACTAGCAATCGAACTCCGTAAGCGATCGCGGCAGCAACTTTAACAGTAAAGCGGGCATTGCACGTCCACAGTCGTGGCCAAAGTTCAAATTGAAGGCACAATTTAAAAGACGTACAAATTTTTGTCACGATTCTAAAATACTTTTGATAGAAAGCTGGAAATTAAGGTGTGAATTTTTACTTTTTAAAACGTTGCTTGCGATTTTATTTTTGTATTTGATAAACAAATTGTATTATGCTCGAAACCTGGCCATTTTTCGGTGTAAAATCTTCTGTTCTTTTTCTAGCCGCCATGCATGGATCACGCGAGTGCTTTTAGAAGTTCAGAGAGTCGAGTGAAACGCAATTTAAATGCAAACTCTGAGAGTATTTGACGCGATGAAAGTCTTTCTTAGAGGTTATAAAACAAACGATGTAATTAGTTTGTAGCCAAGAAGGATTTGCTCGCGCCACTCGTAGCACGCAGTACAAACGCAAGGCAAAATAAACGCTTCCCGCGTTCAAGAAGCATCTGTTTTGTTCTATAAAATGAATATGAAGTAAAAATACGGAAATAATTTAATTGAACGCCAGCACTAATTAGATTGAACAGGTATTGTCTTCAAAAATCCACGTTTGACTGAAGACTAATTGATTTATTTTGAGTAAAACATCCTTAGCCATTTGAATGATTTATCATATCCTCGTACTGATAAATTAGCTGAAATCACTCAATGGTGGTTAACATTCGTCGGTACGGATAAATGAACGGTTCCTACTCGATGGTTGTAACGCGGGTAATGGTTGCTAACGCAGTTAATGGTTGGTAACGGAACTAATGGTTGGTATGAGTCTTGGACGCAGCGTATTACCTGCCTATAACTGAAGACTATCAGCGTTGAACGTTGTTACAGCGACATATGACAATGTCGCTCAGAGATCACATCTCTTGCTCATCTTGCTTGTGGGCAATGATGGCACTGGCGCAGCTTTATTAATGCATTCCTATGACCGCAGTAACCCGCGTATGCTCTCTTCCAGTCACTGCGTGCCAGCGTAAGGTTATTGCGTGCCTATAGGGCACATTTCACTTTGATATTCATGCGAACACATTTCATGCTTCGATGATCCTACTTGCATCGAAGTACAAAAATGAGAAGAGATCTTGGCATCTTCAACTTCAAACTTCCAATGGAGACCTCATGGAAACGCATGGGCAAGCTCTGAACAAATATTTAGGAAAGATTTACAGGATTATTCTTGATAATTGCTCGATTAGTATCTTTGTTTCATTAAAACTAGGATCCTATAGCTGAACAAACAGGGTTTCGCTGAATTAAGTCAAATTTAATTTTGTATTTCATTAGGGTTTGAAATTCGTAGTAGATTAACATACATTTCGATGAAAAGATAAAACTTTTTCAGTTAACCCGTTTCAGTGTCGTGCGTATAGTGGCAGATTCAATATGCATTTAAATCACGGTCCCAGTAAAATACTTTATTGCACAAGACGTTTAATTTACAGTAAAAGTTTTCTTCACAGACGAGACTTTAGCACAACAACTGGGCATCTACTAATATCAGACCGAGGGACAAGCTTATCGAACTACAAGATGCTGGTTTTACGGCCGCGTTCCTACTGCTACCTTTTCCTATTCGCAATTTCCTAGCACGGTGCCAGTACTCTCTAAAACATTCTTACAATTCTACAATCCAAACATTCTAACACTCATTCCAACTTGTCAACACATTTATTAAGTAAAAGCCTAATACCTAACAATAAAATAACGTTTAATTTAAGACCTCTACATCAGAAGATAGCAATATATAGTGATTAATTTATGAAGACAAATCCTGGAATTACGCTAAAAGTCAATAAACTTAGAAACGGAAAGTTTCTCAACGAAGTAAAGCTTTTCGGTTGGCCTGCAATGCCTCCAAACTTTTGACTTTAACGAAACGAGCGAACAATTTGCGGCAAGTTGAGTCGGACACGATGGTGCCGCAGCCTCTTGCTTGCCAGGCCTTCCTAACAGGAACAAACAGATTCGATCTTGGCAATCCTTTTTAGCAGGAGTCAACAGATTTAATTTTCGCAATCCTCTTTAACAACAGTCAACAGATTCGATCTTGGCAATCCTTTTTAGCAGGAGTCAACAGATTCAATCTTCGCCATCCTTTTTAGCAGGAATCATCAGACTTGATTTTAGCAATCCTTTTTAGCAGGAGTCAACAGATTTGATCTTCGCGATCCTTTCTTGCCTGACCCAACAGATTAGATCTTCGCAATCCTTTCTAACAAAAGTCAACAGATTTGATCTTAGCAAGCCTTTCTATTAGTACCCAACAGATTTGATCTTATCAATGCTTCCTATCAGGACCCACATATTAGGTCGTTTTGCTGTTCTCTGGGAACTCCAACAATAACAAAAGAGATAACCGCTGCTGAGCTTTTCTGACAGGAACGGCAGCTCAGGTCGTCGGCTCGAAATGCTATCATAAAGCAATAAACCAAGGAATTAAATGTCAAGAAAACATAATTCTAACCATTCCTTTGGACATAATTTTATTATTATTAAATTCTATCGCTTTGATTCAATATAGAGACGGATATCATCCTACGACGATGGAAAATATCACTAAGAAGCAGTGCGTTAGGTTATCATTTCGCCCAAATATGAGACTGCAAAGAAGAATTACATCCTTGTTGTCGTTTTCAAATCATATTGTCAAAACTCATGAATAATTATGATATTCGTGAAATTTTACCACCTACCGAATTTTAAATTCTAGAGTAGCTTGTCAATAGTTTGTACAAGGCATTTATTACACTCGTCGAAGAACAGGAGCTTGATAAGCAGATTGATAAGTAACGTAAATTATAAATTATCTATACATACAGATTAAAGATGAGTGAGCTGAGCTTCAGCCTCCCTCAGCAGGCCTTTGGAGCTATATAGTTGTTTCTTCTTGTGTATGAAATACACAAATTGTTCAAGTTGGTCCTCCCTGAAGATGAAAGTATCAAGTTTACTCGAAATACTCATAAGAACTAAACACTAAAAATTTCGTCAGAAAAACGTGCGACGGAAATCTATCATTTCCGGCTACAATTGTGACGGTTTAACTCATCAATTATTTTCCATCCAGTACTGTTCAAAACAAGAAACTCATGTCACTGCTGGCATGCTGGACAAGAACCTTCGATTTTTGAAGTCGTCATTTTGTGCGGTCCATTTCTGAGACTCTGATGAGATTCAAGTAAAGTGTAGAATCAAAAACAGAAACCAGAAGAATCGAAAAATCAGAAACCAGTCATACCAGATGACTACAGGACTGGGCACCATGTCGCGCCACTCGCAATACTTAGGAATGCATGCAATAATTCATGCAGCGCACTTCACAAAATTTCTGGCCTCGAAATTCACCTGAACTAAACCAAATACTAGTAAAGGATTTATTATTAGAGCACACTGGATATCCGTCATAACAATCGGTTCAAGGTCGTCTTAAAGAACCTCTCCTAGTGGTAGCGAATGCTTACTCAAAGTTTAGATGTCAGGAACGCCAAAGCACACAATCAACAAAGCAATCCTGAAATAAATTTAGAGTTGTTCTTAAGACTATTTATATCGTATTCAGCCTTTTTAAGCGCATTTTCTCATTAATGGAAAAATGCACTATTGTGCTCGCCATGTCCGTCCGTCTGTCTGTCTGTCTGTCTGTCCGTCCGTCTACCCGTCCGTCCGTGACCTCAAGTTTTCGTCGGTTAGAAAATGCGCTCTATGTCACTCACTGCAGTGACTACTGAGTTATATTTTTTGTGAACTTGAAACGCTTGACACGCGGCGTTCGTATCGAGATTTTGCCCTAATGGAAATATGACACAAATAAGTTTTAAAGGCTCATAATTTAGTGGCAGGTCAATTATAGCGACAGATAATAAACGTCTGAAGAAATACTGAACTGTCATATGAAAATACAGTCGGTTCGTGTATATTGACATGCAATGTAAAAGTACAAACAGATTATGAGCCTATTGGCTAGATATAATACAAACCCAGTATATAGTCTACAAGCTGGAATAAAATTGATGGTTCGTACAAGATTTAAATTATTATACTGGAAATACGGCCGGTTAATACGCGACTGAAAGCAGATTCTACCTATGTACACTTAGTGCCTGATGAGCCAAAATAACGACCAGCTCCGAGTTCATGAGGCACTGAAAGTTTAGAAACTTCGCTAAAGTCAACTTGGCCTAAAAGTTGCCACCTCTTGAGAGGATTGGCCTCAAGTGAGGCCCTGAGGCGTCTCTGACAACCCTGAAGTTTATTGTTGACAAAGAAAGGCGGCCCCGGCCGTTAGGTGTTGATTTGTTGATGACAAAATAGAGTGCAATTGAAAAATGTATCGCCAAATAAAGAATGGTATTTAATTTGATCAATTTAGGCTCTTAACAGCAACGATAAATATTTTCTTGTACACGTTTGAAAGTCAAGCCAATGATATAACTCAAACTTATTAAAAATTTAATACCAACGGAAATGCTGAAAATTTCAACATTTTTTAAGTGGAAATTTTTGGATAATACCTTAATACCTTCAATATCAGCTCGCGATTGAATAATACAAGCGTATAAATTTGAACGGGTAAATTAAAGAGAAAAATCTTAGGACGCCAATTTCCCAGCACTGGCAGGGTAACGGGATCGAGGAGCCTTTCGATAACCATGATAAAAAAAATTACTACCATGAAACAATACTCAATATAAACGTCTTCAAAAATAGTACATCGCTTTTGGATCCAGTACTTAATAATAAAATTTGCAAATTTATAATAATTGGAAAACTTTACTTACAAATTGACGATAAAGTCGTGACTTATCTTCGTGGTCCTAGATGCGCAAATACATTATTTTATAACACGCGATTGCAAGGTTTGAAAATTGTCCGATAGACTATAGCTATTGCTTACTTGTTGATATATTGATCAAATATTTCTAATTTTTCAATTCAGTATAGATCCAGCAGTCAAGACAAGTTTTTTATTTCAAAATCCAAAGAAGCTACAGCTAAAGCTGCTGTCAGACTACGGTATCAATAGAAATGGCATTTCCATAGCTTTTGTTTATTACCTTTCAATGGCGGTGAAAATACTCCGCAGCATTATAATTTGCCCTAAATTTGCATTCTATTCTTTGGTTCTCGAATAACAATTTTTCAATGAATGGGTGTTCCTCAGAACTTGTGTTAATTTAATCTAAAAAATTCATGGCAATGCTGGACTTAATAAATCTTGATGTTTTTCGGTGAAATACGCTTCGGTGCACATATTGCAAATTCCTATTCTACTCCGGCAGCTTCCCGAACCATATTAAATCATTTTATTTTAAAAACCGTACAAATGTTATCATAAATGTATTATTTATCAATAATTTTGGATTGTTTCTTTGTTCAGGTTTGAAAATAATTTTCCTGTCTATACGCGATTTTTCCTGGGTACGGTTGTGTTGGAATAAAATTAAATAAACAAAAACAAAAGAATTAATATCCGTCTCGAGTATCATTTTTAAACTTGCGTAGTGATTTTGCCCGGACTTTAATGCCGCCTCTAAACTAAACATGGGATTTTGATGGTCATCCACTATGTAAACGCAAATTTTGCTAAAGTATAATTAAGTTTCGCTAAACTTGCATTCGTCGGAGGTGAACAAGTAACGACCTTATGTGTCTCGCAGGAGCTGCGTAAGCCTGCAGCGTACGAGTCGCAACTCCTACCATTAGCTTGGTCAAGTATTTCGTCCTAACTTGCCATTTATGTTTATTTCGTCACAACTCCTACCATTAGCTTGGTCAAGTATTTCGTCCTAACTTGCCATTTATGTTTGTTTCGTCGCAACTCCTACCATTAGCTTGGTCAAGTATTTCGTCCTAACTTGCCATTTCGGCTGCAACTTTGCCACAGATGTTGATGGCACTTCATTCTGCTTCTAAACCAGGCTCCATCAGTAATTCCAGCCAACTTATGAGAATGACGTTGGAGCTAAAGTTGAGACATTCGGGTCAGGCACTTTGAGGGACATAACTATTGAATTACATGAATTATAACCAAAAATTAGTAAGAATATTATCGTGGATATTCATCATTAAATGTCACCACGAATATTTTTTTATACCATATCTAGGTAACACCAAAATTTAGGTTTTCACAGTATCACAGGTGCAGCCAAACATTTCTGATATGTGATAGCTTTTAATAAGTCAAGCATCACTGGTGGAAAATTAGGGAAGAATTTTATATCATCGTCTCTTGAATTCAGACGTTAGATAAGCTACGTGTGAACCTACGTCAATGGGAATGTCATAATTAATTCTAAGGCATTGATTAGAGTTTCATCCTTGCAAACAATGCAAAGTAACGTTTCATTAACTTGCAGTAAATATGGCAGATCATTTTTGCTTAACATTTTAGTTAATTGAGGACTCAAAATTTTAGCAGGAAATATTTAATATTTCATTTTTCATGATATACGAAATAAGTCAAATGCGTTGCTTTCAATTCAGCGCCTATGAATGAATAAAAGTAAACAGAGTATGAATTAGTTATTTTCTTTTACTTTTATTTATTTATTTCCTTTTAAGGAAGAAAATTGGTTGCTGAGTTCTAATTGCTGTGTAAAATAGGGAAAATCATGCAAAAATGTAAAATGATTGGCTTTTCACTGAATAGCAATGCAGAGCTGCTGAAATGACCGATGATCTATTGTAAAAATTCCTTCTCCTCATAGCAAAGAATATAATTTACAACAAATACTCATATTGATCTCTACAAGGAACTATAAAATCTGTAAGATTATCTTTCTAATTATAGAAATATTTAAAAATACACAGTTATAGACTGAATAATTTGCAAAACAGGTCAGTAAAAAAGTTGGAAAAGCACAAAATATATAATTTTTTTCTGAAATTTAAAATAATTTTTTATTTATAGAATTTGAAATCTTTTATGTAAGTTTATTATGACAGCAGCTATGCTATATTTTTATGCAATACCTTGAAGTTTTGAGAACAAAACCGATAATTGAGAGCTCGCGTCCACGAAGAGGATATTATTATTATAATAAAAGTCTCATCAATCACGACAAATCCCCTGACTGGACCACATTAATCTAATAATCCATTATCTAAAATTCAAGGTTAAAATGAGGGCCGGCGCAGACTTCGAAAGACAAATTGACGAAAATTCTTGTGAGTCACCCATCACTTTATAAGGGATCTTGCTGAAGAAAGATGTTCATTTTGTGTCATCATCATTAAACAATTATTTTGTTTTTAGTTCATATAAACTCGTATATAAAAAATTTCCTCCTAGTTTAGTTTATTACAAAAATGATTGAGTTTTAATTTTACGAATAGTAAATTTCAATAAAGAGCCGAGCCTTTGACTTATGTTTAGCTGACATGGTTTTGTAGTGCATTTTAGCTTTAGGAATTTCTTAACAGATTTACTGCCGATAAAATAACCAATATCGATTGCTTTTATTCTACATTGCTGCATATTCATTCCTAGTCAATAAACGTGCACTAAAAGTTATTCCCTTCAGTGCTGTATTTATTCGCTTTAAATATCCTTACAGTTCAGGTCTTTAGAAAGAAACCAGCTTGCTTGTACCAGTTGACGCCCTGGCTGTTAATGGCACGCGCTTTTGTCTCGAGGTCGACAGAACTTTGAAAGAAAGAGTAGGGAAGTTCAGGTGAGATTTAATGAACGTAATAGAAGGGCTCGCGCTGCTCAATGGAATCAGGTGGCTTGATAGACTTGAAGGCAGGCCCTGATTCTCGGTTTGATCCAATTCCAAGAAGACGCGCTTGTGAATGATTTCCGTCCAAAATTCCAAGATTCTCTACAAATAGAACCTAAAATTGGTGAGCTTTAATTTTACAATTTAAACTGGGTTCAGGTTTTCCATTTAACAGAAGATAAATCAACAAAACATTTTACCTTCTTCTGTTGATAGTACGCATAAGATTCTTCAGGTTTGAAAGGACATTAAAGCTAGGATTTAATAATTTTGTTTCTAACGCGAGCGAATACACTTTTTCAAAAAGATTTGAATGCAGAGTGAAGACGTTGATTTGAGATGACGATCAAAAGCTCGCAATATTTCGAATGGGCATAACTTTGCAGTTCCCTAATATATGGGCAAAAAATCCTTATGAAATTATTTGTGACTTTACAGTGGGTAAATTCGTGTAAGACCATCTCCATTTAAAAACTATACGGGAAATTTATCTAATTTGTGACAGACATTTCAACATCACGAAAACCAGTCTAAAATATATATGACATCAAAGTATTTCATTTATTTTTATGAAGTAATGGTTTATGTTCAAAACATTAGAGTTTTTCCCAGTGAATGTCACATGGGCTCAACATGCGCGACTTTAATTTTGATTCCATGACAGAAAATTTGATGACCAGCTCAAAGAAAGATTTCCCAACGGCAAACTTCAACGACATGAAAACTGGGACTTTAATGTTGAGGTGAAAAAGAGAAAGTGAAAAAAAAGAGAGATTGAGGGACAGAGGAAAAAAATATAGCAGGATCAATAGAAGCTTTTTGCTATAGCAGGAACTTTTTTGTAGCTTTTCGTTTGATTTAAGCCATTGATACGGAAATTTATTGTTAACATTGGAGTGGGATCACGAAAACGAATCTGGTTCAGGAGAAGATTAACTAAAACGAGAGAAAGCAAATATTCCAAGGCATTTTAATGCTGAACAAATTAAACATTTTCAAAGACACGAATAATAATAAACTTGGAAAAACTGTGTTTAACAACAGAAGCATCGAAAAAGGATCAAATTTACAGACGAGAGCTAGAGGAAGAAAAATGTTCGGGGATGAAGGGCGAGAACGTGAGTTTTTCACCTCGTCTAAATATAACGGGCGGCTAGAGCGAATAAAACTGGAGCTACGACGACATTTTTATGAACTGCCTTCGTAAACGCCGGTAGAAAAATGAACGTTCGGGCCCTCAAAGAGACAATATCAAGACGGACGTCGACATTTTTTTTAATAATAAGCTTTCTTCAATGTTGAGGGATTAATTTTTCTGACGCACCCTGCCTCACCAAAGGTGGAACGGATATTGAAATTGGGTTTTTACAAACGATTTCATCCAAAAATAATGAAGATTTGAGTCATCTTTACTTTATAAATTTCATTCATTTACGCTGATGCTATCATTCATGCCTGGTGAGGATTGCATTATTTACCTAAGTGAAAATTCATATTAGTATTTCATCTCATGACATAACATTAAACAAACATTGCTAAATTATAATATTGTGTGTATTTCCTTACATTTTATTGTATTAAATGATGAGTTTTGAGCAACAAGAAAGCCTGCATGCCTGAATAGTGAGAGTGAATGATTATTTGTGTCTCGTCTAACGAATAACGCATATTAGTTGCTGCATTCAAGTGCGTCAGGAAGTTTACCTAGATCGCAGTAGCGAGGCAGGGGCTACTATCCTGCAATTCAAATATAAAACTACAAATTTCGGTATCGCGATATTTGTACGAAAAATATATTTATATTTTGAACTACTATACTCCATGAATGACGTTAGTTTTGCTGTGTCAATGGCTTTAGTGTTTCGCCTGTAGAATAGTGTCACGAAAACAAAATTATATTTTATGGCAATATGTTTGTAAAATATCATGATTTATTACTATATCTTATGCCAGTAATATTCTTGTAAAAATAATATTTATTAATATATATGTACCGTAGATTTGCTTGTGACGGTTATGTGTTTGCAAAAATAATACAATTTATTGATATATGTAACCGCCGACTTACAGCCTAGAGTGGTTACGTACCATTCTAGCAATGGTCTTCATGTTTACTGACTTCATAATTCACACAAGGACATGGCTAATGAAACTTTTGACAACTGAACACCGAAAATTTTAATACCAACGAATTTATTTTATAGAAGATGTTTCGTCTAACAGGACTTAAGCTAAGTCACATGCCTAATGCCGCTGGTTGAAATAATTTAGCATCTAGGTCTGCAAAGCAATTAAAATGCCATTACGTATAGCAATAAATCCCAACAACAATTCAAAGCGGACTAAACCATTGTAACGCACCATACCGTACTGGTCTGCGTCGAGATCAAAGTGACAAGTGGAGAAAGAATGATGCTGAAAACTACTCCCCATAAACAAACGCCGTACGAGCTGCGTCAAACTGAGGCTACAATATGTTTGTGCGTGTAATTTGTTAGTGACATGACCGCCTGTAGTGCGTCCACTGCGCCTGTAATTTGTTAGTGACATGACCGCCTGTAGTGCGGTCTCTTATACACATCTAGATGTGTATAAGAGACAGGNACTGTCTCTTATACACATCTAGATGTGTATAAGAGACAGCCTGTAGTGCGTCCACTGCGCGTGGTCGTGACGGGGCTGGAGGCGGGGTTGGAGGCCGGCGGCAGCTACGCGGTGCTCTGCAGGGCGCACGGCTCACACCCTCCCGCCCACCTCACCTGGCACCTCGGCACCCATGATGACTGGGTGCTGCTTCAGGGCACCCAGGTGGGTAGTGTAGGGTCTGGGTGCTGCTTCAGGGCACCCAGGTGGGTAGTGTAGGGTCTGGGTGCTGCTTCAGGGCACCCAGGTGGGTAGTGTAGGGTCTGGATGCTGCTTCAGGGCTCCCAGGTGGGTAGTGTAGGGTCTGGGTGCAGTTTGGGCGTACAAAGGAGGGTAGTTGAGGGTCTGACATTGTTGTTGTTTATCACGGTTAGCATGGAATGACTATATGAGGTGTGTGTAGGTAGCATCCATGGTTGAACAATATAAGGTTGACCCACGAGGATTTCCGTCTTTCAGTTCAGCTTTCTTGTTACGTCACTGAGATCGAGAAACGTAAACAATCCCGTTATTCTCACGACGGATTGGTTGACTGGTTTGATCGCATTTCGGTGATTGGTTAATGTCCTGTGACGTCACTGAGATCAGTGACGTCACAGGCGAACAACAAACTACATCCGCAAGAATGAGCTTCTCATGGGTCACCCTTATATATACTAGCTCAACCATGAGAAGCATCCAGGTCCAGGTCGGTGCTGAATGCCGCTACTTCAGGATTCAAGATGTAGCTTGCTTCAATCGCCGTATCTTAAAAAAGGAAGTTTGAAGTACTTCAGTTATTCTCAACAAAGAATAAATTTATTCACTTAACCATAAATCATAATTCTAGATCTTTGTTTATACATTCATTTTCTCAACTTCTGTAGCTTTCAACTGGATGTCGCTCGCTTCTCTAGACGGACGGCTCTGCTGTAGCCAATCTAGTTGACCTCTTCTAGTTAACTCTAGAATACGGTTATTATATGCAATATGGATCAAAGCTCTGCACTTAACAGGCGTCGTTTTTGCTGACATGTGCCAGCCAAGCCCAAGTTTACAAGGCAATTTGGTGAAGTTAGCACAAACTTTGACCTTCCCCCTAACACACTAACTTTTGTCGGATCAAGAATTTTCATTTGCCCTCAAACCTTACAAGTGATTTTGGCTGGGAAATTGGCTCCAGATGCAATAGAGATAATAGTTATTATCCAGTACGATTCGTTGGCCAAAGCAGATGATCCTTAAATAAAATAATTTTCTACGTAATACACGAAATTCTGTAAGGCAATTTTTTTAATTATTTTTTTATTGCTTTTTTAAAGAGGCTGCATGCTCTAAATGGAAAATAAGTCCTCGATTATCAAATTTATTTAGTTGTAATGCAACAGTTGACTTTTATATCTCAAAATAATCACGTCATTTTTAAAATTATCTTTTAAGTTTCTGATTCTCAGACATTTTCTTTCAAAAATAAACAAAAGTCTTCTTTGTATCCAGCTCAGGAAAAAGCAGCTCCCTTCTAGAACGCTTTCTTGAGCTGCTGTCCCTGACAGTGACGCGCGACCATCACGACAGCGTCTTGTCCTGTACAGCAACCAACCCCAACCAGCCTCTCTACAGCCTCACCAACGCCTCACGCCTCTACGTCACATGTCAGATGGGGCTACTCTTAGCTGTTATATTTTATTAACTATTTTATTGTCTATGCATTATATTGCTACTCTTAGCTGCTATCTATCTTATTATCTATTTTTATGTCAATGGATCATAATACCTATGTTATTAAAGATTTATCGATCATTATTATTATCTTGAGCGCATTTTTGTACTTATTTAAAGATAGTTTGTTGCAGGTGTCTCAAATGGACCGAGCTTTCGGTCAACGAAGCCTTCCGTTACGAATATTAAATTTCAGCTTATGGATTGTAAATCATAATAAATAGTTGAACCGTAAGATCATCGTGGACTATCACTAACTGGAATGAGATTTAAAGGGAAATTGATATAAAGCAAATAGCCCAATTCTTTTGCAGGCTACTAAATTACGTACATTATCATATATCCGTTTATTACAATTATTTATTTGAGGTGCGGTTTCAATCCTTGCTTTCAAAGATTAATAATTTATAACATCATCCTAATATTGTTGTTTGCGTTATTTGGATCAGCCGTAGCTATTCAACTTCCAGCACTCACATCAAATATTACTTCCATAAATATTATTTTTCATTTACTTCATATAAATCAATTACCCATAATTATCCAAAAATATTATTTGATGAGTCATTTCTCTCTGTAATAACGAGCTGGTCTCTTTGTCAGTAACCATAACGTCACTTTATCATTAATAGCTAAATAAATACGTTATAATGCCATATTGTGTTACAAAATTTATTTGGAATCATTTATTTGCCTATAAAGTTTATACTCGTATATAAATTTTGTTATCAGTTTTTCGAATTCGCATCTAAATCTGTCTCAAGATTTTCATATAATTGCTTTCCTCATACTTATCACATAATCACTTAGACCTTTTAGTACACGCTACACGTGCTTGCTGTACAACACGTCCCGAACACTCGTATGACGCTCGTCTCATGGCTGCCTAACTTTATTATTAGTTTTATTGTCCGGAAATTCCTGCTCGACTGTGGTTATCGGGGATGCCCCACACCCCACACCCGCTGGATGCAAGTCCTACAAAGTGGTTGATATTGACCCCTGGGAACGAGGGGGGACTGTCCAGGTTTGGATAAATCTTCAAGAAAATTAGCACTAAATTATCATGAAAATTTTTTTTGTACGCGATGGGGTCGATGATAAATCAGGTTTCACTCGTTAAAAAAAGTTTGACGACTTCAGGATTGTAAAATCAAATGCTTTGATACCGTGACCACAAGGCCATAAATGAAAATTTGTTATAAATTTTTTCCATGCAGGAATTTTTTCAATTGGCCGGGGCTGAAATGTGACGCTGACTCGCTATTGTTAGATCTTGTACTCCAACAAAAATTAATGAAATCTGGGATTAATTTTTCGAAAAATGTTACCTCGATTGAAAGTTTATGACGGTCGTCAAGTGTTCATTTTTCATCAGTTTCAAGAATTTATAGTGATGGGCTTTTGCATTTAAGATTTTTAAACATTGTTTTGAGTTCACGGTCCGGTCAAATGTATACTTTAACAACATCATCTTCATCTGTGAATAGCCTTCCAACAAAAAAGCTTTAAAAATCTACACAATAATACAGGGCTCGAAATTTGTATTTGAATCGAGATTAATTTTTAGCTTTCAAATATTCGTTCTAAACTTTGTAATTATTTCAAATTATCCGTGTAATTTGTATGCATGTAACTTGCAATTTCTGTATACGTTAAGATCTTAAGAAGCATATTAATTCCGACATTGAGATTCAGAAACCTCACATTCATTGCTCATCTCCAATATTCTTTCGTAGATGGATATGTTCTGAAATTCAAGTCACCAAAAAAATCCTGATCAAACTCACACTATCTTCGTTAGTTTGTTTTCTTCCTCTACACAGCGATTGTTTTTGCAAGAGAACAATCAGACAACCGAGATTAGGAAGTTCTCAATCATATTCCCTGAATTAATCCTAGGTCAGCTTTAAGAAAGTCTGCCCCTTTGAACCTACGCAATTTTGAAGCCAGAGCAAATCAGCCGCGTTCCTCTATACTGAAGCCAACCGTTTTTGGCAAATGATGTTAAAGGAAGTTTATTTAACGTTTATTCGACGGAATAATGATTAATTTAGCTATCTAAATGGTCATAGAAGGCTAATAAATCGTCAGTGAATATAAAACAAAAAGTTTGAAGCTGTTGCCATCGACGGAATAGCATTAGCGCCGCAAATTGGAGGCTTGAAAACTCGAGGTGGCTCGTACACTCAGAGAAATGTATAGGTCATACTGTTCAAATAGCAACGTAATTTCTTACCCACATCGCGACCAGACAGCGGGCCTATCACTGATACGACCTTTTGCAGAGCCTAACTGGGTCAGGATGATCCATATAACGGCGGCAAGTGCATCGATATTTGGACAGAGGCTCACTCGTTCCTCTGAGTGCTCGTCTCTCCTTGAGGCCAGGATTAGCTGAGCTAAACCCGGACTAGTTACGCTGAGCCTCCGGTCTATCATGAGGACACGGCCCGGGGCCTCGCGGCGCTAAGCCTATGGTCTATCATGAGGACACGGCCCGGGGCCTCGCGGCGCTAAGCCTCCGGTCCATCATGAGGACACGGCCCGGGGCCTCGTGTGAAGTCTTGTGTTATACATCATTAGATTTGTCTCAATGACCTTTTCAAACTATTACTAGCTTTTTGAATTACAAATTACACTTCATATTGCATGATTTTTTTATTTGCCGCCTCAAGGCAGCAGGTTTAGTTTCCAGTTATGCGTATTTATGACCACTTTTCGAGTTATTGACTCTTGCCTTGCCAAAAGTTGATTTCAGTCAACACCGATGATCCAAAAGTTGATGAGAGTTTTTATGGTGTTGGCTGAAATCACGATTAGGTACGAATTGTCTGCACATAATATCTGGATTATGGACGAAACTGGAACGAAGTTTTTTTCTGATCAACTAAAAATATTTTTTATAGTCAAGGATACATTTTTTCATGTCAAGGACGAATTTTTTATCGCAAGGATATATTTTCAAGTCAATGATATATATTTTTATGTCAATGAAATATTTTTCTTCACGTCAGTGATAGATTTTTTAAGCCAAGAGTATATTTTTTTTCAAGTTAAGTATTTAATTTTTTGAGTTGTTAATGAATGAGTGAATGTCATATTTTTTATTGCATTTTCTTATTTTTAACTGTAAAGTGTTGTTTTATCAGTTTTAAACGAAAAATATGCATTTGTGGTAAAGGGACCATGGGTGGGCGCCTTGCCCCAAGCCCATGGGCCCATTGCCCCAGGGGTGGGGCAATGGGCCCATTTTGACACTTTTTATAAAACAGTGTTTCATTAAAAATTGAATGAACATATAGGCGTCTAATTCACATCATACATTCCTCATTAGTTGTACATTTAATCAAAACAAAGAACCACCTCGTATCAATTAAAACTTCATCGAAAATTTAGTTTAAAAAAAGGGGGGGGCGCGCTGCCCCATGTTACCCTACCTGTACGTTCTATTAATCCTGTGTTAGATTAGTGAATAATCAATTGTTGGTAACATTTATTTTATGACTAATAATGGAATCTAATTTAACTGTGATATTATTTTGTTAACTCAAGGGTTTAATTTATTTATGACTAAGCAATGCACAAACGAATATTTATTTCATGGCTGTAATATGGAATCTCGTCTAGCTGTGGTGTTTGTAGGATTTAGTTAGTGTCTTGGGACGAGACAAGATGTAGCTCTAACGTGATTGGTTGAGCTGCCCCTGGCCTGGCGACGGTGCGCACTAGATAGTCTTGAACGATGGAGAGTTTGTTCACTTTGGAATTAGTTTAAGATTATTAGACTTTTAACTGTGATTACTTTGCCAAATGATTAAAAATATGTTGACTTTATTGATATTGTATTATATTATATTATCTATTTTTTTGCACTTAGAAAGTGTTTACGGTCTGTTTTGTACATTGTAAACGGGATGTTGAGGCAAGCTCATTTTGGCTGAGTTACCCCCTCGCTGTGTGTGCTCGGAAGTTGTGTGGGCTCAGTGTTACTGGGTTGGGGTGACACGGTTTCGACTCGAATCAGGCAGAGCCAAATTTGGGCTTCCAAGAATAAACTCCACCGCAGTTCTGAGCATAACTCTTAATGAGTTCCACTAACGGACTAATAACGGCATAGGTGGAGTTCTTGGATAGTTCCAGGTTTTGGCTGCGTTGGGCGGTTAACAGCCGTTCAATTCGCACCCTCGTGCAACAGGCTAATAACCTCTGCGCTCGAGTAAATTGTCAACGGCTTATTGGAGGCTCGTACCCTTCAATAGTCGTGCTTTTGAGGCGTAACTGCCACCCCGGTTCTGTGTTCTGGGCAGTGCATTAGGGCTGAACCCCTGATCATTGCGTTGGTTGTCAGTTTTGTGGTGCGGCTCGTACCCGTATCCTTGCTGTCCACTCCTGTGAGGTTGTCAGTTTTGTGGTGCGGCTCGTACCCGTATCCTTGCTGTCCNCACCCAGGTGGGTAGTTGAGGGTCTAGGTGCAGCTTCAGGACACCCAGGTGGGTAGTTGAGGGTCTAGGTGCAGCTTCAGGACACCCAGGTGGGTAGTTGAGGGTCTAGGTGCAGCTTCAGGACACCCAGGTGGGTAGTTGAGGGTCTAGGTGCAGCTTCAGGACACCCAGGTGGGTAGTTGAGGGTCTAGGTGCAGCTTCAGGACACCCAGGTCGGTAGTTGAGGGTCTGGGTGCAGTTTTGGGGCACCCTGGAGGGTAGTTGGGGGTCTGGATTCAGCTTCAGGACTCCAAGTTGAGAACTTTGGGATCTGAATGAAGCTGAAAATTGCCAGGTTGGTATAAGGTCCGTATGCAGCATCACGGATTGCACGAAAAGACTCTATGAGATGGATGTAGGGAGCATCCAGGTCGGTGCTGAATGCAGCTACTCCAGAATTTCACGTTGTAGCTGGCATAAATCGCTGTATCTTAATTAGGAACTGTGAACTGCTTCGGTTATCTACCTAACCAAAGAATAAATTCGTCCACTTAATCATAAATCATAATTCTAGATACTAGTTTGTTTATACATGCATTTTCTGAACTTCTGCAGCTTTCCGCTGAATGTCGCTCTCTTCTCTAGACGGCTCTGCTATGGTCAATCTAGTTGACCTCTTCTAGTTAACTCCAGAATACGGTTATTGCGTGTATGCAATATGGATCAAAGCTCTGCACTTAACAGGCGTCGTTTTTGCTGACATGTGCCAGCCAAGCCTAAGTTTACAAGGCAATTCGACAAAGTTAGCACAAACTTTGAACTTCCCCCTAACACACTAACTTTTGTCGGATCAAGAATTTTCATTTGCCCTCAAACCTCACAAGTGATTTTGGCTGGGAAATTGGCTCCAGATGCAATAGAGATGATAATTATTATCCAGTACGAGTCGTTGGCCAAAGCAGATGATCCTTAAGATAAAATAATTTGCTACGTAATACACGAAATTCTGTAAGGCAATTTTTTTTAAATTATTTTTTATTGCTTTTTAAAGAGGCTGCTCTAAAATGGAAAATAGTTCCTCGATTATCAAATTTATTTGGTTATAATGCAACAGTAGACTTTTATATCTCAAAATAATCACGTCATATTTAAAATATCTTTTAATTTTCTGATTCTCAGACATTTTCTTTCAAAAATAAACAAAAGTCTTCTTTGTATCCAGCTCAGGAAAAAGCATCTCTGTTTCAGAACGCTTTCTTGAGCTGTTAATATAAATATAAATTGAACTGCAACTAATTATTTTGTGTGTTAATTAATTTTTTAACTGCGATTAATGGATTAATTAATTAATTTACTTAATTCCATTTATTGGAAAGCAACTGTTCGATCGTCTTAGTGGCCGCAGGCTAGCTTAAATGAAAAGATATTTCTTCACCAGTTAGAATAATTTGAATCGAAGCCGAGGTGATGTAGCTGCTATAATGAATAGGCCCTTTCATTCATAACAATTAGACAAGCGGAATTATTTGCCTTCATTTATCTATCCATATTTTTGCCCATACAAACTTGAAATAAATAATATACAACCAGAAATAATGACAACCGCAAATTAGATGATTACCAGATTATTGAAGCTGCTGTGTATCTAACAAAAATTTATTATTATTATTTAATTGATTGATTTAGCTGAAAAAGACTAAATTATTCACTCGGAAGTATGTGGAACAGGAGCGGGCGCATGGGATGGTGTCTGAGAGTCACCTGTCCCTGACAGTGACGCGCGACCATCACGACAGCGTCTTGTCCTGTACAGCAACCAACCCCAACCAGCCTCTCTACAGCCTCACCAACGCCTCCCGCCTCTACGTCACATGTGAGATGGGGCTACTCTTAGCTGCTATATTTTATTATCTATTTTATTGTGTTTGCATTATATTGCTACTCTTAGCTGCTATCTATCTTATTATCTATTTTTTTTATGGATCATATTACCTATATTATTATATATTTATCTGTATTATTATCTTGAGTTCACCTTCGTCTTTCTTCAAAGATAGTTAGTTGCAGATGTCTCAAGTGGACCGAACTTTCGGTCAACGAAGCCTTCCGTTACGAATAGTATATTTTGCTAATGGATGGTAAATCATAATAAATAGTTGAACATAAAGAACATCATGGACTATCACTATATTATAACTGGATCGGGATTTAAACTGAAATTGGATATAAATCGATTTTAATAACCTATTTTTATTGCAGGCTACTAAATTACGTACGTTGGCAAATAACTGTCTTTTACAATGATTTATTTGAGGTGCGGTTTCAATCATTGCTTTCAAAGATTAATATTTTATAACATCATCCTAGCGTTGTTTGCGTTATTTGGATCAGCCAAGGCTTTTCTACTTTCAACTCTAATATCAAATAATTATTCTCATAAATATTATTTTTCATTGATTTCATATAAATCAAGTACACATGATTATATAAAATTATTAATTGATGAGTCATTTCTCTCTGTAATAACGAGCTGGTCTCTTTGTCACTAACCATTACGTCACTTTATCATTATAATTGATAAATAAATACGTTATAATGCCATATTGTGTTACAAAATTTATTTGGAATCATTTGTTTGCCTATAAAGTTTATATACAAATTTTGTTATCAGTTTTTCGAATTGGCATCATAATCTGTCTCAATATTTTCATATCATTGTTTTCCTCATACTTTCCACGTAATCACTTAGACCTTTTAGTACACACTACACGTGCTCGCTGTACAACACGTCCCGAACACTCGTATGACGCTCGTCTCATGGCTGCCTAACTTTATTATTAGTTTTCTTGCCCGGAAATTCCTGCTCGACTGTGGTTATCGCAGATGCCCCCCTTCCCCCCCGGCTGGGACCAAGTCCCACAAAGTGGTCGATATTGAACCCTGGGAGCGAGGGGGGACTGTCAAGGGTTGGATAAATCTTAAAAAAAAATCCTCACTAAATTATCAAGTCAATTTTTTTGCACGCGTTGGGATCGATGATAGATCAGGTTTCACTCGTAAAAAAAGTTTGACGACTTCAGGATTGTAAAATCAAATGCTTTGATACCGTGACCACAAAGCCATAAATGAAAAATTTTTTCGCGATGCAGAAACCCTTTTAATTGGCCGGGGCTGAAATGTGACACAGACTCGCTATTGTTAAATCTTGTATTCCAGCAAAAAATGAATTAAACCTGGGGTTGCTTTTTCAAAAAATGTTGCCTCGATTGTAAGTTTATGACGGTCGTCAAGTGTTCATTTTTCGTCAGTTTAAAAATTTATAGAGATGGGCTTTTGAATTTACGATTTCTAAACATTGTTTTGAGCTCAGAACCCGGTCAAATGTAGAATTTAACGAAATCGTCTATCTCTGTGGAAAGCCTTCCAACTTTAAAAAAGCTTTAAAAGTCTACACATTAATGCTTTTGGGGAGCTTCCAATCTCCTAACGAATAAGCGTTCCCGACACACAGCACGTGATATTTCTTCACCCAATCCTTCAACCAATAAACCAAGGATTTATCACTGAATAATCAGTCTTGAACAAATATAATTAACGAAGAATGAATAGAAAAAAAGCCAAAACCCCTAACAACCTAAAATCCTAACTCTAACAAGAAAAACCCACCACTAATCATAACCGTACGTTTCAATCACTTCCAATTTACTTCCCAAGATTCAAGTCCAATAATCGAGGCATTTCTGAAATAGAACAAAAATAACACTTGAAATGCCTAACTAGAGAATATGAAAAGATAATAAACAAATTAGCGCGCACAAATAATCAATATAACACGCCACGATTCATTCTAAAATTGAACAAACACAAATATAATCACAGAGCTATCGATTAACGTACCTCCACGGCAAGAACACTAGACACATTGATAGACAAAGCGCCCTACTGCCGGAGGTCACGGCTAATGTGATTGAAAACTGAAAATGCTAAACCAAAATCCTAAACCTAATACATTGCGACCAAAAACTCATATATTAAATTAAATCTATTTACAAAACTCAATTAATAAATTAAATCTATTTACTCTACATTGCAGGGCTAGAAATTTATATTTGAATCGAAATAAATTTTGTGCTTTCAAAAATTCGGACCAAACTTTATAATTATTTCAAATTATACGTAGGTATAATTTTTATGCGTGCAACTTTCAATTTCTGTATGCGTAAAGCTCTTAAGAAGAATATTAATTCCGACAGAAAGTTTCAGAAATCTTATATTCATTGCCATCTCCGATATCCTTTCGTTGATGAACATTTTCCAAAATTCAAGTCACCAAAAAACAACCTGATCAAACTCACACTATCTTCGTTAGTTTATTTTCTTCCTCTACACAGCGATTGTTTTTGCAATAGAACAATCAGACAACCGAGATTGGGAAGTTCTCAATCATATTCCCTGAATTAATCCTAGGTCAGCTTTAAGAAAGTCTGCCTCTTTGAACCAAAGCAATATTGAAGCCAAAGCAAATCAGATGCGTTCCTCCACTCTAACTGTTTTTGGCAAATGACGTTAAAAGAAAGTTTATTTAACGTTTATTCGACGGAATAATAATTAATTTAACGATCTAAATGGTCATAGAAGGCTAACATATCGCCAGTAAATATAAAACAAAAAGTTCGAAGCTGTTGCCATCGCGGAATAGCATTAGCGCCGCAAATTGGAGGCTTGAAAACTCGAGGTGGCTCCTACACTCAGAGAAATGTATAGGTCATACTGTCCAAATAGCGACGTACTTTCTTAAACAATTCTCGACCAGATAGCGGGACCAGCTCTGATATGACCTTTTGCAGAGCCTAACTGGGCCAGGATGATCCATAAAATGTCGAAAAGTGCACCGATATTTGGACGGAGGCTCACTCATTCTTCTGAGTGCTCGTCTCTCCTTGAGGCCAGGATTAGCTGAGCTAAACCCGGCCTCACGGCGCTGAGCCTTCGGTCTATCATGAGGACACGGCCCGGGGCCTCGCGGCGCTAAGCCTCCGGTCTATCATGAGGACACGGCCCGGGGCCTCGCGGCGCTAAGCCTCCGGTCTATCATGAGGACACGGCCCGAGGCCTCGCGGCGCTAAGCCTCCGGTCTATCTTGAGGACACGGCCCGGGGCCTCGCGGCGCTAAGCCTCCGGTCTATCATGAGGGCACGGCCCGGGGCCCGACATGCTTAACGGTCTTCTTAGACTACACTGCACTCACAAGAATGAGTGCGGCATTGTCCATAAAGCGATGCTCGTCTTGCCCTTATGTGGGTCGATCATACTAATATAGTTTGGCTCGGCGAAGAGGGTACCTGTTTGCTCTCTGCTAGCAATGTTGGCAAAGAAGTGTGTCACTATTTCGACAATATGGCTCCGACAGGACGCGAGTGTCATTGTTCACAAGGCGATGCACGTTTTGCCTCAGTGTGGGTCAAACTGACCTAGTTTAGCCCGGCGAAGAGTGTACCAGTCCGTTCCCTACTGGCGCTGTGATTAAGATAGTGTGTCACCATTTAGACAATATGACCAAAACATTTCCCTGGATGTACGAACGATTCTTAGTTGGCAAATAGTTGACATATTCTCAGCTGGCAAATAGTTGACATATTCTTAGTTGGCAAATAGTTGACATATTCTTAGTTGGCAAATAGTTGACATATTCTTAGTTGGCAAAAGTTGACATATTCTTAGTTGGCAAATAGTTGACATATTCTTAATTGGTAAATAGTTGACATATTCTCAGTTGGAAAAAGTTGAAATGCATGGTTTGCCAGATGTTTTTATTTAAACCACATTGTAGCCACGTATCTTTGTCTCACGTCTTTTTTTTTAACTTACATCTTCATTGGTAAGACGATTTGCCTCACCTATGACATGGTGAGTCTGTAGTTACAGACCGTACAAGATATTCATAAATATTTGAGTCCTTATAAAAGACAAAACAACAGAAAAACCATCAATTTTTTTGAAAGAAAATTATGGTTCATTTCTCAATCATCGATATGTTGTAATAATTTTGTGAAATCCTGTTTTTCTCACTGACGGTAACATAATAGCTCGCTGTTGGAGGTAACATCCCGGCATGCATTTCTTTAAAATAAATTAGTTAATGAAGGATAGGATCAACTTCACCCTTCGTTGATAATCAAGAGTGAAGGGGGGCATGTGAGGGGTGAACCCGGGCGCTGGGTGCGAGAGACAGAGAACCCGGGAGCTGGGTGCGAGAGACAGAGAGCCCGGGCGCTGGGTGCGAGAGACAGAGAACCCGGGAGCTGGGTGCGAGAGACAGAGTCTCTCACCACTGCACCACCGCAGCTCTGGGTGCCATTGTCCACAACGCGATGCACGTTTTGCCTCTGTGTGGGTCATACTGCACTAGTTTGGCCGGCGAAGAGTGTACTAGTCCTTTCTCTGCTTGCGCTGTGGTCAAGATAGTGTGTCGTTATTTGGACAATATGACCCAAACATTTTTCTGGATGCATGAACTATATGAACTGTCTACGTCTAGTTCATAATTCATATGAACTATATGAACTATGAACTGTCCAGAGACATATTCTCAGTTGGCAAATAGTCGAAATTATGCCTTCTTTGTCAAATGTTTTTATTAAAGCCACATTACAGTAACGAATATTTCTATTAAATCATCAATTATTTGTATCACATCATAATTTTTTAACTTACATCTTCATTGGTGAGACGATTTGCCTCACCTATTAGAGGGTGAGTCTGTAATTACAGACCCTTTAGGATATTCATAAATATCTTCCTTATAAAAGATAAAATAATGAAGAAACCGCCAACTTATTGGAAGAAAATCATGGTTCATTTCTCAGGCACCGATATTCTGCAATAATTTTGTAACATCCTGTTCATCTCACCGACGGTAACATAATAGCTCGCTGTTGGAGGTAACATCCCGGCATGAATTTCTTTTGAATTAATTAATGAAGGAGAGGATCACTTTCACCCTTCATTGATAATCAAGAGTGAACGGGGGTATGTGAAGGGGGGCATATGAGAGGCAGCATGTGAGGGGCTGCATGTGAGGGGCAGCATGTGAGGGGCAGCATGTGAGGGGCAGCATGTGAGGGGCAGCATGTGAGGGCAGCATGTGAGGGGCAGCATGTGAGGGGCAGCATGTGAGGGGCAGCATGTGAGGGGCAGCATGTGAGGGGCAGCATGTGAGGGG
>NW_025945073.1:170185-183719 GCF_000764305.2 Hyalella azteca | reverse complement strand
TATTTATCATCCAATTATTGAATTAACGTTCTATTTATCATCCAATTACTGAATTAACGTTTTATTTATCATCCAATTATTGAATTAACGTTTTATTTATCATCCAATTATTGAATTAACGTTTTATTTATCATCCAGTTATCATATCATCGCACAACTTACCTGCTACTCTCCCCCCAAGACTCGCCGGTGGCGCGGCTGGAGTTGGGCCGCGGCCTCAGCGCCGGCGACGTCACTGAGGGCGCCGACGTTTACTTCACCTGCGCCGTGGACGCCGTACCGCCCCCCTCTGCCGTCCACTTCTACAAGCAGGTGCGCTGACCTGAGTCTAGTACAGGTGCCCTGACCTGAGTCTAGGGCAGGTGCCCTGACCTGAGTCTAGTACAGGTGCCCTGGCCTGAGTCTAGTACAGGTGCCCTGGCCTGAGTCTAGGGCAGGTGCGCTGACCTGAGTCTAGTACAGGTGCCCTGACATGAGTTTAGGGCAGGTGCCCTGACCTGAGTCTAGGGCAAGTGCGCTGGAATAAACCTATAGTGCAGGTGCACTAACCTAAATCTAAGCATAAAAATTACTAGATTGCTTAAGTCGCAAGTTTTCCAGGAATTTAAAAGCAAAGAAAACAGCCAGAATATTAACTATTTCTTAAGAATGAAAACGTTTCGGAGTCCAGCTCCATCGTCAGTTCAAAAGTTCAAAACCTATAAGAAAATCAGAATCAATTAGAAAACTAAATTGTCACAATCGGGAACAACTTCATTATATTGCCTTGACATGAATTTCTTAATTTGAGTATAAATCAGTTGCGATGGAAACCCATTTAAAGAAAAATGCTGCGTAAAAATTCAAATTCAGTGTGCATAGCATTGAAAGTTGAACAAATACGGAAGACACGATTTAATAATGTTTTAATCCCATTTAATTTAAAACGAAATGAGCAAAAACTAAAATAGCTGGTGCTTAAACCGGTAAACGTTGACTTTCTGAACACAGAGGTCTGGAATTGGCCTTTAGATTTTGTAACATTACAATCAAGAAGAGATAAACTATTGTTGGTTTCAAGCTCCATGGTGAATTTTATTGACTGATGTTGGAGGTTTAGATAATCAAAGAAAAGGGCCACATGAGAAGGATGCTTGAAAAATAAAAAAGTATAATCGACATATCGGTTATAAAAAAACAGGTTTAAAATCAAGAGGACAATTGGCCAGTCATTTAGTCTCGTGAAAACACATAAAAATATTAGCAAAAGTAGGACCTAGTGGTAGACCCATGCCCAAGCCGTAAATTTGTCTATAAAATTTGCCGGCAAATACAAAACACGTGTTCGAAACAGATAATTCAAGAAGAGATTTAAAAAATTGGCGGAATCTTTAAGTTTTCTAAAAAAACTATTAATTTTATCCTCAATCTTCAAAATAGTTTTAGCAATTGGATCTGTAATTTCGATAAATTTAGAAGGGTCTGTAATGCGAGCAGAAAGGCTACTGTTGTAACGATTGCGGTCAACCAATACGACTCCCTTGCCCTTATCTGGCTTACAAATGATTAGGTCCTTATTTTTGGCCAAGTCCTTTAACAAAAGGACTTGGCCAACTTTTGGCTTTAACTTATACGGATAAAATTGATAATTTTTTTAGAAAACTTAAATATTCCGCTGCACTTTCTTCTGAAACTTATTTGAAACTTTATGCCTCTGGCTCCTGCCCAGGTATTTTGTATGGCTTGCCTAAGATTCATAAGCCAGATTTCGCTACAAAATTTCAGTTTCGACCCATTTTTGCTGCTTACAACACTCCCAGTTTCAAGCTTGCTAAATTCTTGGTCCCAGTGTTGAACTGTTTGACAACTAACCAATATACGGTAGACAATTCTTACGTGTTCGTAGGCCGCTTGATGAGTTTCACCAATGTCCAGGATCTGACTATGGCTTCATTTGATGTCGAAAATTTGTTTACAAATATACCTCTCCATGAAACTATTGATATTTGCCTCAATTCATCGTTCAAAGAGATTAATGACATTGTCATGGGTTTGAACCGCAAATTTTTTAAATCTCTTCTTGAATTATCTGTTTTGAACTCGTGTTTTGTATTTGCCGGCAAATTTTATAGACAAATTGACGGCTTGGGCATGGGTCTACCACTAGGTCCTACTTCTGCTAATATTTTTATGTGTTTTCACGAGACTAAATGGCTGGCCAATTGTCCTCTTGATTTTAAACCTGTTTTTTATAACCGATATGTCGATGATACTTTTTTACTTTTCAAGCATCCTTCTCATGTGGCCCTTTCTAAACCTCCAACATCAGTCAATAAAATTCACCATGGAGCTTGAAACCAACAATAGTTTATCTCTTCTTGATTGTAATGTTACAAAATCTAATGGCCGTTTCCAGACCTCTGTGTTCAGAAAGTCAACGTTTACCGGTTTAAGCACCAGCTTTTTTAGTTTTTGCTCATTTCGCTTTAAATTAAATGGGATTAAAACATTATTAAATCGTGGCTTCCGTACTTGTTCAACTTTCAATGCTATGCACACTGAATTTGAGTTTTTGCGCAGCATTTTTTCTTTAAATGGGTTTCCATCGCAACTGATTTATACTCAAATTAAGAAATTCATGTCAAGGCAATATAGTGAAGTTGTTCCCGATTGTGACAGTAGGAACCTGATTTATTGTTCTTTTCCCTACTTCGGTAAAGCATCTGAGACTATGGCTAGGGAATTGAAAGATTTTATCAATAAATATCTTCCGAATGTAAATCTGCAGGTGCTATTGGTGAATAACTTCAAAATCGGTTCGTTCTTCAAGTATAAAGATGATCTCCCTCTTTTTATGCGTTCGTCCCTAGTATATAGATACAGTTGTGCGCAGTGCGCATCAGCGTACGTCGGTATGACGTCTCGCAATTTTTACACTAGGCTGGCGGAGCATAAGGGCAGAAGCTTTAGAACGGGAACAATACTTGCGCATCCTCCTCATTCAGCTGTGCGCGTCCATACCGAGCAGTGCAATGTTCCGGTGTCTGATAGTGATTTCAGAGTTCTAGCTTACACGACCGGTGTTACTGACCTACGGATTTTAGAATCCCTGTACATTTTTAAACAGAAACCTGGTTTAAGTGCAGCCTTCAGCTCCTATCCCCTTGAAATTGTAAATAGATAGGCCTGTCTCCTTAAATGTATTTGTTTTTATTTTGTCAATTTATGTTTTTATCTTCGATGTGAATTTAGTTTTCCAATTGATTCTGATTTTCTTATAGGTTTTGAACTTTTGAACTGACGATGGAGCTGGACTCCGAAACGTTTTCATTCTTAAGAAATGGTTAATATTCTTGCTGTTTTCTTTGCTTTTAAATTCCTGGTAAACCTAAATCTAGTGCAGGTGCGCTGGCCTAAACCTAATGCAGGTGCGCTAACCTAAATCTAGAACAGGTTTGTTAATACAGATCTGGATTTAGTGCGAGAACCTATCTCTAGAGCGTATATGTATCTCTAGGGAGAGGTTATAGAGCAGGTGTGAATACTTATGTGCAGACCAGGTTCGTTGCGGTAGCCTACACTTTGAGACAGGTGCGTTTCGATTATCTGTGCCCAGTGGCGAGGGCAGTAACCGTGCCCGTACCTCTGGACGTGACTGTTGCTAGTGAACGCAACGCTGGAGGAGGTGACTTATTGTAAACGTTTTGCTTGGGCAGTCATTTTTGGGTGACGGTGCGTGATCGATTACTGGTGATCGACAGCTACTCCGGCTGAATTATTTCTGTTATATAAACTATTAAATATTAAAAAACGAACGAATTTTATCTATCTATATAAAGCAGATTATTCCCGATGCTGATATAAGCAGGTGATTTTGATCAGAATAATTAAAGCATGTATTCCATGCAAAGAATTCGAACAGGTAATCCCGACAGATAATTTCGCCAGTAAATTTGAGTTGAAAATTCAAAGCGTCAATGTTTTTTTCATTGAAAATTTCAACTAAAATTGATAGGAATATGAGAGTCAATGGATAGTTCCTATTGAATGTTAACAGCGTTACCACTGACAATGGCTACACTTGCGCAGGTACATGTCATCTTAGACGTCATATTTAAGTAGGAGCCTTAAACACTGATAAGAGCACAGAGAAATTGTTTACAATTGGTAAATTGAACCAAAAAGCCTTTCCGAATATATATTTCACGCTTTAAATTACGAATGGCAGATATAGGATACGTACAGAATAATTTTGTCCATCAAAGTCGAGCATCGCTTGGTTTCTACCACCACGCCCAGGGAGGAAAAAAGCTGTAGGTCGGTTGAGCCTCACATATACGCCAGCGTCAAGCCTCAGCTGGCACAGAATTTTTGGCCTGACGAGAAGAATAAGAAAGGGTATCATTGCTCGACTGAACAACCGAAGGTCGGATTGCAGTGAACTCTTCCTTCACAAAGCACGGGGAAAAGTGCAGCTAAAACTCTGCGCCTGACGCTAAGAGTCGTTTGTCATTTGCCAGCGAGGCTCTCGACAGTCGCGGCGATTTTATCTTGCTTGCCTTCCCTAAAAATGTGCATCCAATTGCGAGGCCCTGTGGTGAAGCGGCATATTTCTGATGAATTGTGAACAAGACACGCTGATAAAAACGCCTTTCTTGCTGAAGAATCTCACTGGCCGATCCTATTTCAACGGTGAACAACTCGTTTGTTGGGACGAATTATTGAAATTCCTATGTGAAATTTCCTTCTAAATTGGAACGCATGTTATTTACTTAGTACAATGACGAGCTTAGCAAAGAACAATAGTTATTTAAACACAACTGCAGTTATAGCATCAATGTCGATAGTTTGACAGTTTAGTAGCACTTGAGAGTTTTTTAAATCGCTCAATTTGAAACACGTTTGATAAATTAATAAAATGCAATCGTTATTGCATGTCAGTGAGTGCAAATCATTGTTATTGCATACAACATCGGAGACGCACTACCTTGTTCTGATTGTGATGCAAATTTAATTTTATCTCGATAACCTATTTCTCAATAGCGTTCAAAAGTTTCAAGTGCTTTTAAAATCTGGGCAATTCGGGAAAGTTGTGAACTCGGGTCTCATAATTTGAAATTCTCTAAAATAATCCAGTTTATTTTTCCCAAAAAAGTTCTTTAAGATTTCCGCGATTCCGCTTGTCTACATTGAATTGCCACAATTATATGTACATATTATGTTTATGTAGATGTAAATTTTTTAAATTGGCTGCTGATTCTCATTGGCCAATATATTTCGTTGCTTGTCTCACAACCAAATAGCAACAAAAAATTGAATTTTTCATGCACCCGGCGAATTTCATGCACCCGGCGCATGCACCCGGCGAATTTCAAACCATGAAAATGAGAAATAAATCACTTGGAAAAGAGCATATATGGATAATAGTTTGGATGTGATCAATAATTTGCAAATATTTTCATTTACAAAAAAGACACTTACTATCACCATTTTGTGTGTGTAATCAAGCATGAAATCATGTAAAAAATAAAACTAAATTAGACCAAATGTTATATCAAAGTCATTTTCTGATTATTAAACGAATTAGCATAGACATTATCAATAAATTCCTTTAATGTCACTCTCACGACATGGAAGTAGCAAGTACTAGAGCATGTTATCAATAATGTCAATACGCCCCTGCAATATCAAGATCAGGACTCTGAGGTAGCAAGCATTACCTCGTGCTATACATTATGCCAAATGCAATGAAATATTAACCAAACAACTTCTCTGATCATTAATCAAATTTGCATGAATATTATCAATAAGCCCCTGCAATGTCTCTATCAGGACACGGAGGTGGTGAGTGACCGCGCCAGAGGTGTCCTAGTGACGAAGGACTCGTTGGTGCAGCAGCTCAGAGGTGTCCTAGTGACGAAGGACTCGTTGGTGCTGCAGCGCGTCACCGCCGCGGCGTCCGGCGAATATTCCTGTCGAGCGGACAACTCCCGCGGCGCCGACCACAGCAACCGACATGCTCTACACGTCAAGTGTGAGTCACGGGAGAAAGTGTGCATTAGGAAAATATTATTCGCTAAATGTGGGAGCATCGATTTTCCCCTGTAGTGGTATGAACTTGACGTGTAGACGCGCTCTACACGTCAAGTGTGTGTCACGGGAGAAAGTGTGCATTAGGAAAATATTATTTGTTAAATGTGGGAACTTAATGAAATCTAACTCTGTGTTTTAATAAGAGCCATGACCATAAACCTGTGGCGGGGTTCCGCAAGGTCGAGTGATAATACATTTTTTAGCGCATTTTCTTATTTACGGAAAAAAATGCGCTATTGTGCTCGTCATGTCCGTTCGAATTTAAACCGATTTGATTGATATCAAAAGTTTTTACTCATTATTTGTTAACTTTATCACATCAGATAAATAAAAATATGTTAATACCTACTAATTCTCAATTTGCTACAAATTTAACAGGCGCTAAATTTCTCCGTAACTTTCGTTAAATTAAAAAAAAAACTCTCCTCCGACTTTAATATTACTGCTCGTCTTTACCTTAGTTACCCCGCGCTGCCGGTGGCACGAGATGAGGTTACATGTGAGCAGCGGGAACAACATAAGCGTAGAATTTTGTCGAAACTTTCCTCAAATGCAAACAAATTTCAAGAAAAAAGTTCTCCATCTAAAATATTGCAATTCTCTCATTTTTACTTCAGTTGTCCCACGCTGTCGGTGGGAGCAGCTATGATATTGCAATTCCCCATCTTTACTTCAGTTGCCCCACGCTGTCGGTGGGAGCAGCTAAGATATTGCAATTCTCCCATCTTTACTTCAGTTGCCCCACGCTGTCGGTGGGAGCAGCTAAGATATTGCGCATCTCCCATCTTTACTTCAGTTGCCCCACGCTGCCGGTGGGAGCAGCTAAGATATTGCGCATCTCCCATCTTTACTTCAGTTGCCCCTCGCTGTCGGTGGGAGCAGCTAAGATATTGCAATTCTCCCATCTTTACTTCAGTTGCCCCTCGCTGTCGGTGGGAGCAGCTAAAATATTGCAATTCTCCCATCTTTACTTCAGTTGCCCCTCGCTGTCGGTGGGAGCAGAAGCGGCTGCTGGTGAGCAGTGGGGCGAATGTAAGCGTCGAGTGCGCAGTGGACGCTCACCCGCCCCCTACGCGCTTCTCCTGGAGCCTCAACACAAGTCAGGGCGTGACGATCCTCAAGCCTGACGCCGCGGTACGATGCAAAATGTAGAATGTTCAACTGTGGTTAAATCATGTTCATTTTGTATTTGTTTATTTACTTTGTCAGAGATTTATTCATATTCATTTAATGCTTTGTGCTCAATTTGCTAATGATTTATTTATGTTTCTTTCATGTTCGTTTATATAGTTTGTCAGAGTTTTATTCATGTTCCTTTCATGTTGGTGTGCTTAATTTGCTAATGATTTATTCATGTTCGTTTCATTTTTGTTAGCTCAGTTTGTCAGTGATTTAGTCATGTGATTTTCAAGCTTTTTTATTTATACAGGTTTTCACTGTTGTTTTAAGTTTTATGAGAAACATAGTCGAAGTGCTCGTATGAATCGTGCAAGTGTTCTAAGAGTTATATGAGAATTTATTTTAAATATTAATAGGAGCAAGAAACGGTTGGAACTTGCTTCGTGCGAGACTAAAAAGTACTCGTCTAAAAAAACATTAGGCTAAATTTACTGATATGGGAACCCCGAAGTATTTGATAATGAAAACAAATTATAAAAGTTGAGAAAGCTGGATGTGTGGATGTGAAAAATGAGGGTAAGCCATCGGTTATTGTGATAAACATTTCAGAAATTCATTTCTGTAACTGGCACTGAATTTTCGTTCGAAAGCAACGCCAGCAGTTTACCCGGAAGTAAACGCAGCCTGCGCTCAATTTTACCGCAAAAAAATACAGCTGCAGAATTTAATTCAGCTTCCTTACGTTTGTGCTCGTAATTTGCCTCCCAATTGTTTAGCCAACAAGACCTGATTCTCAGCAACACAGAAATGTTGGCATCTCTAGGCAGCATTCGGGTCGAGCAAAGGCAATCAATATTGATAAGCTTCCTATACGCTGCCAAGTCATGAGACAATAAAAGTCACAGATTTGTTGCCTCAGTCCATCGACTGGAATAAACGTTCATGAAAAATTCACTGTGATTCCTGAGCCTGGATCCAAGTAAGATAGCTAAACCACGTAGCCCTTGCCGGAAAAAATCAATTGAGGCGAAGATTTGCTTCGGCTCTTAATAGAAAGCGTGATTTCATGAGTTAAAAATTGCTCAGTGTCATCGATTATAATGTAGGTAATTTTTGCCGATTTATCAATGCCGTTACATGCATTTCTTTAAAAAATCATCCGATATCATAAAATGATATGAATTAAGTACTTATATTGTCAGTCTGCTTATATCGCAAGTTCATAAGAAATTTAAAAGCAAAGAAAACGCCGAGCAAATTCACCAAATCGATATTGAAAACGTTTTGGAATCCGTTTTCCTATCCTCTTGAAACAGGGAATCGCTAGACTTTTATTTTCTAGTGTTTTTTTCTTAATTAAGTTTTAACTTTTTCGTGTCCCCTATGACTGTGCTCCGCGAGTACTGGTTTTCGATTTAAGGTTGTTTTGTGTTTTAGGTCTTTTTAGGTTTTAATGTCTGAATTAGAATTTTGATTTATAAAATGATTGTATTAATTTTCATATTATCGTACTGATGATGGAGCTGGACTCCGAAATGTTTTCAACATTGATTTGGTGAATTTGCTTGTCGTTTTCTTTGCTTTTAAATATGAATTAAGTCTTTTATGATTTTTCTGTTCATTTACGTAAATTTTGGACTGCTTTCGATCAATTTCCATTTCAAATTTATATTTTTTCACTAATACCAACTTTGAATAAAATTTGAATAAAATTCTTCCATGTTTTGCAGACAGTTTTGGTCCTGTTACGGCGTTGGTAAAGTAAGCAAAGAAGAAGAACAAGCAATTGAGGTTAAATATTTTAAGGCCTCCACATGTTGCTGAGCGCAACTGTCAAGAAGATTGCTTTTATATAGACGCCCATTATTACCAGCAGCTTAAACCAAAACAAAGTAAATTATTCACACGCAACGAACCGATCCTGCTTCACTTTGAGGATTGTTTACAATCGATGCCTGAATATAAATATCTAATACTAATAATATCATTAATCATGCCATCATTACATTATTCAATCAATAATACTCACCGTGCAGTTGAAAGAGCAATACCTCAATACAAATTCGAATAAAAGTTTGAGCCGTTCCTGCCTAAGCCTCCATATGTAATTGTCCTGAATAATTACAGTCCTGAATAATTACCTGCTAAAAAATTTTGACGCTTGGAAACGGAAGACCCGATATTATACTCACGATGACCTGTGAACCTTCAGTCCTTTAGGTACTTGAAAAACCAATATCCGTCTGCACATAGAAGCAATGAAAGAGTTCTCAAACGTATAATTTGGAGCAATATTACATGCACAATCAACAATCAATCGCATCACAATCATCTGGTATAATATGACCAGTCAGAAACAATTCAGAAATGATTGTAATCAGAACAATACCTAAAACTCATTCTAAGACACTGGCCTGAAGATACTGAATGATGCTCGTATATATAGAGCCGCGCATACTCTTAAGGGCATCGTTTATTAAGGAATTTTTCGGACTTCGAGGTCCTCAGACAATAGGTATTTTCAGCAGATAACTGAAAAATTGCATTGAAAAGATGTTTAAACTCAACCCGGCTTACTTATTAATGAAACATGCCGAACTGAAAGATCTTGCCTGCTGAATGCATTAGGCAATTCTTGATCGCCTCCAGCTTAGCCGGTAACAATCCTGCTCGGGATCTGCTGCTATTCGGCCATCAAGTCTGATCCTGCTGCAACTCTGCTCTGTTGTTTAATTGGCGCTGAGCCTTCCACCAAATTTTAATTTTGATAAATAGAATATTTTTGCGGAGTTTCTAGCTTATACCTTTCGATTGGAATAACATTGTTGCTAACTATATTTTATATCATTAATAATATTGTTGGAAATATTAATAGTTGGCTAGCGATGCCACCATTCTTTTACTATAATCAATATATTTAATTAATAATTATATGCAATTTAATTTGATACCATTCTTATCACACTATCCTACCTGACTTAATGATAACTCTCTTCTTAATTACTGCTAATCAATTGCGCATTCACAGTGCAGAACTTAATACAACCTCAATTCGAAATTCGTAGGAGAATTTAATTTTCTAATTTAATTGCTCTCTTATTTAACTCGTTGTTTTGCCCCTCATTCCGATTTGTTTGAGATATGTCTGAACTTGGTCTGAGATTCGTCCGAGAATTATTTGAGATTTTTCCCGAAATTTGTCCAAACAAAAGCCAACTCGGACTGCAGCCAGATTGAAACCAAAAGGAAGCCCGAGTGATGCCGGAGTACAGCAAAATGCAGTAGTAGTAACAGTAGTAGTAGATGTTGGCGGTATTCTAGCGCTTCGTGAAGAACTTGATTTATCCATTAAAAGCAAAACGGAAGCCAAATAGGGGTTAATAAATCAAATTTTACGATGGAATGACGAATTTTTCTGAAATTAGCTTCAAACTAAAAAAAATTCTGCAAATTCGCACTAGATAATTAGAAAATTTATTATAAATGCTTTGACCCAACGTTCGTTTTCCCACGTCATATGACTTCACAAACTTTTAAAAATATATTATCTTCGCCAACTTTTTCTATCATTTTAAATATTTAAATCATGTTTTATAACGTTTAATGTTCTCATAACATCACGAAACAACGGGATACTGGACATACTGCATAGTATCTTTACTATATATGGCATATAATATAAGACAGATAATGTAATTTTGGAAAATATGAATGAGTAACATATAATACTCATAAAATTAAACAGAAATCATGAATTGATGACATGAACTGTAAAAATCCACATCGATCGTTATAATCATAAGTTTCATTTAATATTATTTCTTCGGCTTGCAACGATTGCTCTTTTATGAGGCTCGCCAACTGAACATTTTATTGAAGTCTTCCATCAAGCAAGGCTCATAATTTAAGATTATCACATTTTCGAGCTTTTAAACAAGCGTCTCGAAGGATTACCTGGCAAGCATACGCCCACTTCATCGAGGATACTCTTTGACCTTCTTTTTTCAGATGAGAATTTGCCGTAAAAGCCAATAGACGAATCCAGCGCTCTCCTCGAATACTGTACGAAATTTTTTCCTGACGGATTGTTGAACTGAAAGGTTAAACTACAGTAACTCGACGTCATTATCTACTCAATGCGGAGATAATTGACAAACTACAATATATAATTGTGCCAGTTATGTTTGCCTGTGCTTTTTCTTAACTACCAGGGCACCCTACCGATTTCGACTATCACAACCAGTTTAATCTATCACAACCAGTTGTGGTCTTGAACCCCCAACTCATTGCTTCTTTCTTAGTGACCAAAAGCACTAAGAAACCTCTAGTGTAGGTCAGTGGTGAACCACGTACAAATGACAGAAGTGCAAATATTAATATTGATGAAATATTAAAAGAATATTAATGCCACACTTCTACATCAAACGTATTAGCAGTAAATAAGTATGTGTCACGCATACAATTAACATCAAGTGGATGTGTCTCTCAGGTTCGTACGTCAGGCGGCGTGTCTACCATCACGCGTACGACACCTTCAGACCTACTGCAAGAAGAGCTGTTGTGTTGGGCGTCCAACGAAATAGGCACGACCAGCAAGCCTTGTGTCACGCAACTTGTTGCTGCTGGTGAGGGATAAGGGGTTTTTCTAATACATTTATGGCATTTGACCGTTAGGGTCACAAATTTACAGAATTTCGATGCCTGAATTTTTCACGAGCAACAAGTTAAAAAACTATAACGGTACCTCACATTTTAATCTGATTATACAGGTGGTTTCTGTTTCCGTTTTTATTGAAAAAGTCTCAATATTCTAAACAAATTCTAAGTTTTTTTTAAGAACTATTGATCCTTCTATGCGTTTGATTCTGATTTTTTAAACGATGTTTGCTGCAAGTTTACACGCTTTTTCTCACTCTATATTTGCAACACATTTATTTTACCATTTCCCCAGCATCATTATTTTTAAACACTTTCCAAGTGAGTTCGCTCAAGTGTTTTAGATAAAATTGTTTCACCCTATTCGTTGTGAGCGTTCATACGTTATTAATAACTTTTTATTCTCCTCGGCATCGTTCGATGTGCCTTGTCAACCGATTATTTATGCAAAACCTATGCTGAGGCATGAGCATGTATTGATGTTTATTAATGCGGATTTAGCTTGCATGCATTTCTCGATTGCTCAGCTTATTTTCAATCTCTGGCGTTAAAAATTAGTTGGTGAATTTTTATTACGTATATTTAATATTATCACTCTACGTATGTTTTATGAATGCAATAAATATGTTATAACAAATTATGTGTTCATCTTTCGTTGTATGACTTCCAAAAATACCAAATCACGAACAAATTTAACAATATCGCCAATGTTCCAAACTATGATAAGAAAGAATTCTTGTTACGAGTGTGGGTAATGATTTTAGATACAAATGTCGCAACCTGGATTTAGTTAATTTCGTGGAATAAATAGCTGGAAATAATCATGGGCGTATTAGGTATTGAAATTCTATATTTAAACCCAATAGTTTATTTGATTAATCTTATTGGTCGATTCGATTATGGCACAACAAGCTCTATGTCTCATTTGAACTGGGCACCTGTTATGAATTCGAGGTATCGACGTTGCAAAATGATTTTTGCGGACGACACAAGAGTGATGATTTAAAAAATGATTTTTTTTACATATTTGAAATCTTCATTTAAAACACAGGTTTAGCTAAAACTAGCTTGGCATTGTAAGTGCTTGACATTCTGAGACAAACATTCCCCACAACTCATTTGTAACTGAGCACGAACAAAGCAGCTCAGCAGATGCTTTCAATTTAAATACATGGCAGCCTGGAGCTCTGGATGCGTCGAGCGTGAGATGGCATTCGCGTTCCATGAAATGCTTCGATAATGCGCTGCTGCGTGAGATGGCATTCGCGTTCCATGAAATACTTCGATAATGCGCTGCTGCTGTCTCTTATACACATCTAGATGTGTATAAGAGACAGGTGCAGCAGCACGATTATAAGAATATTATCAATAAGCCCCTGCAATGTCTCCATCAGGACACGGAGGTGGTGAGTGACCGCGCCAGAGGTGTCCTAGTGACGAAGGACTCGTTGGTGCAGCAGCGCGATTATAAGAATATTATCAATAAGCCCTGCAATGTCTCCATCAGGACACGGAGGTGGTGAGTGACCGCGCCAGAGGTGTCCTAGTGACGAAGGACTCGTTGGTGCTGCAGCGCGATTATAAGAATATTATCAATAAGCCCTGCAATGTCTCCATCAGGACACGGAGGTGGTGAGTGACCGCGCCAGAGGTGTCCTAGTGACGAAGGACTCGTTGGTGCAGCAGC